>NC_041386.1:493148211-493178025 GCF_002162155.2 Triticum dicoccoides | reverse complement strand
CCCTCCCCCTCCTCCACTCCTTTATATACGGAGGAGGGGGGCACCCCATGGACACACAAGTTGATCAGTTGATCTTTTAGCCGTGTGCGGTGCCCCCTCCACCATAATCCACCTCGGTTATATCGTAGTGGTGCTTAGGCGAAGCCATGTTCTGGTAGCAACATCATCACCGTCATCATGCCGTCGTGCTAACAAAATTCTCCCATGAAGCTCTACTAGATTGTGAGTTCGCGGGACGTCACCGAGCTGAACGTGTGTAGATCGCGGAGGTGCCGTATGTTCGGTACTAGGATGGTCGATCGTGAAGACGTACGACTACATCAACCGCGTTGTCATAACGCTTCCGCTTACAGTCTACGAGGGTACGTGGACAACACTCTTCCCCTTTCGTTGCTATGCATCACGATGATCTTGCATGTGCGTAGGAATTTTTTTAAATTACTACGTTCCCCAACAGTGGCATCTGAGCCAGGTTTATGCGTAGATGTTATGTGCACGAGTAGAGCACAAATGAGTTGTGGGCGTGGGTATATACATATTTCTTGCCTCACTAGTTGATTCTTGATTCAACAGCATTGTTGGATGAAGTGGCCCAGACCGACATTACGCATACGCTTACGCGAGACTGGTTCTACCGACGTGCTTCGCACACAGGTGGCTAGTGGGTGTCTGTTTCTCCAGCATTAGTTGAATCGGATTCAATGAACATGGTTCTTTCTGAAGATCAAAAAGCAATCACTATACCGCGTTGTGGTTTTTGATGCGTAGGTAAGAACGGTTCTTGCTCAGCCCGTAGCAGCCACGTAAAACTTGCAACAACAAAGTAGAGGACGTATAACTTGTTTTTGCAGGGCATGTTGTGATGTGATATGGTCAAGACGTGATGACACATAAATTGTTGTATGAGATGATCATGTTTTGTTAAAGTTATCGGCAACTGGCAGGAGCCTTATGGTTGTCTCTTTATTGCATAAGATGCAAGCGCCAAATAATTGCTTTACTTTCTCGCTATGCGATAGCAATAGTTGGCGAGACGACCATGTAATGACATGTTGATAGAGGTCAAGATGATGGAGATCATGGTGTCATGCCGGTGACGATAGAGATCATGACAGTGTTTTTGACATAGAGATCAAAGGCACAAGATGATGATGGCCATGTCATGTCACATATTTTGATTGCACGTGATGTTTATCCTTTATGTATCTTATTTTGCTTAGTTCGGCGGTAGAATTATAAGATGATCTCTCACTAAATTTCAAGGTATAAGTGTTCTCCCTGAGTATGCACCGTTGCGATACTTCGTCATGCCGAGACACCATGTGATTATCGGGTGTGATAAGCTCTACGTTCACATACAACGGGTGCAAGACAGTTTTGCACACGCGGAATACTCGGGTTAAACTTGATGAGCCTAGCATATGCAGATATGTCCTCGGAACACTGGAGACCGAAAGGTCGAGCGTGAATCATATAATAGATATGATCAACATAGTGATGTTCACCATTGAAAACTACTCCATCTCACATGATGATCGAACATGGTTTAGTTGATTTGGATCACGTGATCATTTAGATGACTAGAGGGATGTCTATCTAAGTGGGAGTTCTTAAGTAATATGATTAATTGAACTTTAGTTTATCATGAACTTAGTCCTGATAGTATTTGCACAACTATGTTGTAGATCAATAGCTCGCGATGTAGCTCCCCATTTATTTTTAATATATTCCTAGAGAAAAACTATGTTGAAAGATGATAGTAGCAATAATGCGGACGAGGTCCATGATCTGAGGATTATCCTCATTGCTGCACAGAAGAATTATGTCCTTGATGCACCGCTAGGTGAATGACCTATTGCAGGAGCAGATACAGACGTTATGAACATTTGGTAAAGCTCGGTATGATGACTACTTGATAGTTTAGTGCACCATGCTTTACGGCTTAGAACCGGGACTTCAAAAAAGTTTTGAACGCCACAGAGCATATAAGATGTTCTAAGAGTTGAAATTGGTATTTCATACTCATGCCCATGTCGAGAGGTAGAAGACCTCTGACAGTACTTTGCCTACAAGATGGAGGATAATAGCTCAACTAGTGAGCATGTGCTCAGATTGTCTGGGTACTACAATTACTTGACTCAAGTGGGAGTTAATCTTCCATATAAGATAGTAATTGACAAAGTTCTCTAGTCACTATCACCAAGTTACTAGAACTTAGTGATGAACTATAATATGCAAGGGATAACGAAAGTAATTCCCAAGCTCTTCGTGATGCTGAAATCGGCGAAGGTAGAAATCAAGAAATAGCATCAAGTGTTGGTGGTTAACAAGACCACTAGTTTCAAGAAAAAGGGCAAAGGGAAATAAAGAGGAACTTCAAAGAAGAATAGCAAGCAAGTTGCTGCTCCCATGAAGAAGCTCAAAGCTAGACCCAAGCCTGGAAATGAGTCTTCTACTGCAAAGGAAATGGTCACTGAAGTGGAACTGCCCTAGATACTTGGCGGATAAGAAGGATGGCAAAGTGAACAAAAGTATATATTTGATATACATATTATTGATGTGTACTTTACTAGTGTTTATAACAACACCTCAGTATTTGATACTAGTTCAGTTACTAAGAGTAGCAACTCGAAACTGGAGTTGCAAAATAAACGGAGACTAGTTAAGGGCGAGGTGATGTTGTGAGCTGGATGTGATTCCAAGGTTGATAAGATCACCATCGCACACTCCCTTTACCTTCGGGATTAGTGTTGAACCTAAAATAAATGTTATTTGGTGTTTGCGTAGAGCATAATATGATTGGATCATGTTTATTGCAATACGATTATTCATTTAAGTCAAGGATAATTGTTATTTTGTTTACATGAATAAAACCTTCTGAGGTCATACACCCAAGGTGAATGGTTTATTAAATCTCGATCATAGTAATACACATATTCATAATATTGATGCCAAAAGATGCAAAGTTAATAATGATAGTGCAACTTATATGTGGCACTGCCGTTTAGGTCATATTTGTGTAAAGCGCATGAAGAAACTCCATGCTGATGGGCTTTTGGGATCACTTGATTATGAATCATTTGATGCTTGTGAACCATGCCTCATGGGAAAGAGACTAAAACTCTGTTCTCCGGAACAATGGAGCAAGCAACTGACTTATTGGAAATAATACACACTGATGTACGCAATCCGATGAGTATTGAGGCTCGCAGAGGGTATCGTTATTTTCTGATCTTCACAGATGATTTGAGGAGATATGGGTGTATCTACTTGATGAAACATAAGTCTAAAATATTTGAAAAGTTTAAAGAATTTCAGAGTGAGGTGGAAAATCATCGTAACAAGAAAATAAAGTTTCTGTGATTTGATCGTGGAGGAGAATATTTGAGTTACGAGTTCGGTCTTCATTTGAAACAATGCAGAATAGTTTCGCAACTCATGCCACCTGGAACACCATAGCGTAATGATGTGTCCGAACATCGTAATCGCACTTTACTAGATATGGTGCGATTTATGATGTCTCTTACTGTTTTACTGCTATTGTTTTGGGGTTATGCATTAGAGACAGCTGCATTCATGTTAAATAGGGCACCATCTAAATCCGTTGAGATGACACCGTATGAACTATGGTTTAGCAAGAAACCAAAGCTATCATTTCTTAAAATTTGGGGTTGCAATGCTTATGTGAAATAGTTTCATCCTGATAAGCTCAAACCACAATCGGAGAAATGTGTCTTAATAGGATACCCAAAAGGAGACAGTTGGGTACACCCCCTATCACAAATCCGAAGGAAAGACATTCGTTCCTAAGAATGGATCCTTTCTAGAGAAGGAGTTTCTCTCGAAAGAAGTGAGTGGGAGTGTCGGTGTCAAAACCGGCGGATCTTGGCTAGGGGGTCCCGAATTGTGCGTCTAAGGAGGATGGTAACAGGAGGCAGGGGACACGATGTTTTACCCAGGTTCGGGACCTCTTGATGGAGGTAAAACCCTACGTCCTGCTTGATTAATATTGATGATATGGGTAGTACAAGAGTAGATCTACCACGAGATCAGAGAGGCTAAACCCTAGAAGCTATCCTATGGTATGATTGTATGTTGTCCTACGGACTAAAACCCTCTGGTTTATATAGGCACCGGAGAGGGTTAGGGTTACACAAGGTCGGTTACAAAGGAGGAGATACACATATCCGTATTGCCTAGCTTGCCTTCCACGCCAAGTAGAGTCCCATCCGGAAACGAGACGAAGTCTTCAATCTTGTATCTTCATGGTCCAACAGTCCGGCCAAAGGATATAGTCCGGCTGTCCGGAGACCCCCTAATCTAGGACTCCCTCACTAGCCCCTAAACCAGGCTTTCAATGACGATGAGTCCGGCGCGCAGTACTGTCTTCGGCATTGCAAGGCGGGTTCCTCCTCCGAATACACCACGGAAGAATTTGAATACAAGGATAGTGTACGACCTTGCAAAATAAGATCCACATACCACCGTAGAGAGAATGATATTTCCACAAATTCAATTTGCTGACTTGTTTTGGCAACATGACATTATGCCATGGCCTGGCGATTATTCGAACCGTTTCCTTAACTAGCCCCGCACATAACGTGAGGCAGTTTTTTGACACGTCTTGTCAAAGCAAAGATCGTGTCCCCTTATCAAGGGATTCTCATCAATACGGGCGTGGGTAACCCAACCGCGTCTAGGACTCCTAGATTGTTGGTAAGTCCCAAACAGCCACGGAGAGGACGCTTGATATTCACCCTCTTTATAAAGGGCCAAGGATTTTACTTTTTTCCCTCCCGTGCTCAATCGAATCCTTTCCCCACCTCGAGTTCTAACACCCAAAGCCCAGGTCAGGTGCTCCGGACCTTCAATCATGTCCGGATCCAGCCTTCAAGGCCGATGGGTGCCCTCCTCCATTACGGAAGAAGATATCAAGAAGTTGAGGGAGGCCAGATACCTGACCGCCGAGGTTTCGCATCGGCTGCCTGCCCGAGGGCAGGTCGTCCCTACTCCTGAACCCAACGAAGACGTCGTGTTCATCTCCCACTTCCTCCGAGGTCTAGGCCTTGCTCTGGATCCCTTCGTAAGGGGTTTGATGTTCTATTATGGGCTAGACTTCCACGATCTAGCCCCAGACTCCTTTCTCCACATCTCAGCATTTATTGTCGTGTGTGAGGCCTTCCTACGCATTACCCCTCACTTCGGCCTGTGGCTCAAGACCTTTGATGTGCAGCCGAAGACAATCGAGGGACAGTACGCAGCGCGCGGAGGCGCATTCATAAGCAAGATTTCAGGAGCTCCGTGGCCAAAAGGTTCCTTTCCAGAGGTGTCCGGATTATGGCAATGGGAGTGGTTTTACATCACAGCCCCCAGAAGTGCCAAGTGGGTGGCTGCCCCCGCTTTCCGCTCGCCCCCCCACCACAACTGATTGTCATGGATTAGTAGAGGGCTGAGCTGGGGTCCAGCCAAGGACGTGCCTATACTGCAAAGCGGCATTCAAGATATCTTCGAGGGAGATTTTAATTTGGTTATGGTAATGCAAGTCATGCTGGTTCGTCGAGTCCAGCCTTGCAAACGCCGCCCCCTTCGCTTGTGGGAGTTCAACCCAGAAGGACCGCGCGCTATTCAAAGTTTCCTCGGCCTGACACACGAGGATATGTACAAGTCATTCTTCGGACCTCAAACAGAGTGTCTGGATACTACCGAGGACGTGGGCCTGAGCAGCAACCGCGCCGCCGACCAAGTAAGTAATCCTCTAGCTGAACACACCGTCTTTCATTTATAATGACGTCATTTTGAGAAATCGCCCTTTGACTAGGACTGGCTAACAAAGGCGAAGATGATTCGGTGTTCGGCCCCCCTCCCCGAGGGTTTGGAAAATCCGGTACTAGAAAAGATGCTCGAGCTCACACCTTGCTCGGAGCCCTCGAAGGAAGATGAAGGGGGGAATAATGCGGACGAAAGTGGGCCCCCATCGCTGCCAATTCCAACCGAGGGAATGAGCGCCTCCATAACGGAGGATAACCAAGGAGAAGATTCTGACCTTCTCTCGCTACGGGGGAGGAAGGGGACTGCCTCTGAAGATCCGGAAACCGAAGCTTCCAAACGGGAGAAGAAGTCTCCAACAGAGGGTCCTGCCTCAGGGGCTGCTCTTGCCGGACAAAGTCCACGCGGGGATCAGCCCTCTAATGAGCCGTAAGTGATCAAAAATACTTTAATAGTGAAGACATACTACCTTACCTCTGAGGAAAATAACCGAAGCATATATCTTGCAGTTCGGATCTTAGCCCTTCTCAGCAGAGCTCGTATTCGGGGGATCTTCTTCCGGAGATGATGGGGAGCGAAACGCCTCCCCTGGACTCCCCCGCTCAAGAAGCGGGCGATATCGAAGTGTCGTCACGGAGGGCCTCTCCAGATCTGGTGAGGCCAGAAGATAATCCTATAGTCACCCGAAGTCCCCAGCGTCCGGCTCTCGAAGAGAGCAAACAAAAGAGTCCAACACCGTCTGGTATGCGGTCGAATGTTCTGAGGGAGCTGTTGGAGCGAGCGGCCATCTCAGAAGAACACCGTACATTGATGGGTACGGTGATGGAAAGAATTTCGTCCGCCAAAAGCAGATTAAATGAAGCCTTTATGAGTCTACTGACGGGCTTTGAGGTACGTGAAATGATATACTTTTTGATAGTACCGCACATGTTTAAGTGTGCCCTGTGTAGATAGTAGCCCCTGAGACTCTGGTTGTCGTCGAGAACGGCGGCGAACAGAGGATCATAGTCCTACCTAATAACCAGACTATCTTTATGTGCAGGTGGTGGAAGCTCCGGTGGCTAGCCGGACTAATGAGTTTGCCGAACTAAAGCGGCAACTGGATGCGGCAGACTCCAACATCGAGCTTGTTAACAAGCGGCTTGACGAGTCACAGGGTAAGTAATGTTTTCTGGTGAATGTCACATAGTAAGAGCAGCATGATGCCAGTGTCTTTAATATGTTGTGACTGCAGACGGAGCTACCACCGTGGAGACCCTTCGGGCGGAACTTGCCCGAGCCAAGGAACAAGCAAGAATTAGTAATGCTGCTACTTTGAAGGCGGCCGGAGAGTTAAGAGCCGAGAAGGCCGCGCATTGCGAAAGCAAAGAGAAGATGGCCAAGATGGCCGTAAAATTAAAAGACACTGCCGACCGTTGCCAGTTCCTTGAAGAAGAGAACCGGGTGAAGGCAGCGGACCTTGAAAAGGCCACGATGGCGACCAAAGACACCCGCTCTGCTATGAGGGCGAAGAAGGAGGAGCTGCATGAAGCCGGGGATATTGCGGCTGGGAAGCCCTTTCTGCTGTAGAGGATGTTCAGAGATCCGCGGTATGCCCCTCTAGATCGGCTGTGGAGTTTGGCAGACGCATATATGGACTTGGCAGCGAGCGCTGTCAATGCGGTCGAATACTTCCGAGATCAGACAGATCGTGAAGTGGACAAGCTGTTTTGGTCGCAATTTAACGTTCCAGAGCATCCGCTTCCCTTGACTGATCAGCTAGCCGAATGGGCCGAACTTAATAGATTGTCCGGACTTGCCATGAGGTTCGTCGTAGATCATCTGTGGCCGGAGAAGCCGAAGCCGAACAGCTATTTCAGCTTAGTGCAGCAGTTCCTTGGTGCGGTGCCGCGCATCAATGTGATGAAGAGGTCGACGTGCATAGAAGGCTCGCGGATGGCCTTTGCCCGTGTCAAAGCATACTGGGCGGAGATGGATGCTACCACTATTGTGGCGCAAGGTTCGTCCATAGGCCGAGTGGCTGCCGAGCACTATCTTCAAGAAGTTCTTGAGGGTGCTCGTTTGATAGAGGCCCAGTGCTCGAAGAATATTATGTTTGAGTGACATGTATTCCCATTGTAAACACAATGTTTTTCTGAAATGTATTAAGGCTGTATTTATACTTTTGCCTGAAAGTAATATGATGCCTTATGTGCGGCCGTTTATGTATATATGTATATAACCTGAAAGATTGCAGTCGTCGGCTTCAACCCCCACGCATATAATGCAGGGGTGCTTGTAGAAGACGCGTGTTCACACCTAACCCAATGTCTTGGTCCTATTAAGGAGGTGATAGCGCAGTGAACGAGGCAACCGGACTATAATGCTTTAACACTTTCACTTAACCATAGGAGTTTGACGGTGGGGCTACTATATAGCCCCTGGTGGCTTCGCACTCTCCTGAACTCGGGGTGCGTATATGCCTGGCCGGGAAACGGCCCTTTGTTAAAGCAGAGGAATTCTAACATTCTGATAGGTCATCGAGTGGTTGACCAGTCTCGCGCTATATCATGACAGTCAGTTTTCGGCTTTCTCTACTGAGGTGCCCGTCCGGATGAACCAGGGCACAATCACAGTAGTTCTCCTGGTGCTGCCTTAGCCGATAGAGTGGAACGTAAGGCACCAAAACACAAGAGCCGGGCAAACCCAACATTTGACCAAAGACATGATTCGGAGCTGATGCATATAAGGCTAAACTCGCGATGCCGAACACTCCCTAAGGTATTCGGTCTTTATGGTATAAACCGGGCCTAAATAGTGCCCTTTCTAAGAAGCCCCTTGTGTCCAGGTACGTGCCTTATTCTGACGTGGCCACATGCCAAGACGTCAGCATCCTTCTCAATTGTACTGAGAATCCGAGGGATGTGTATCAACAAGAGACAGTAAAAAAAGGTTTACGCAGGGTCTTAATCTAAAAAGAATCCTTGGAACGGGTCCCTGCTGCACGTCTGTGCCTGTGTCTCCGTTGTGCCGTATCCTGGACGGGTGTAGCACGATGGTCATCTATAAAAGAGAGGAACTTAGGTGAAAAGTTGTCGTGCAAAAAGGTAGTTTTAAAGAAACCATGTATAATTCAAGATGAGTAAAAATTGCCACTTGTCTGTGCACGTTGAGCCCCTTGTATTTGTAATAGGGGTGCGGCCATCAATCCTGTAGGAATTACATATAGCTGCGTCGGACTCGTCTAACCGTGTTCGTGGTCTTGACGACCTATCAAATGCTTTAGTTGGTGAGGCCGTTTTTAGTGTGCGGCTGCCAAGGCAGTCGCACTCTCTTCGGCATGCAAAGATCGTTCAATATTTCCATTCACTATAATGATGCCACGTGGACCGGGCATCTTGAACGTGAGGGAAGCGTAATGCGGTATTGCATTAAAGCGAGCAAAAGCTTCACGTCCAAGTAGTGCTTGATAGCCACTTTGGAATGGAGCAATGTGGAAGGTTAAATGTTCGCTACGGAAGTTATCGGGGAAGCCGAATATAACCTCTAGTAGCAGGGAGCCCGTGCAATGAGCCCCTGGGCCTGGCGTTACACCTTTAAAGGTAGTATTGCTGTGGCAAATTTTTGTTGGGTCTATCCCCATTTTGCGGATTGTGTCCTGGTATATCAGGTTTAGACTGCTGCCACCATCCATCAGGACTCATGTGAAGTGGTATCCATCAATTATTGGGTCTAATACCAAGGCAGCCCATCCTGCACGCCGGATACTTGCTGATTAATCCCGATGGTCGAAAGTGATCGGTTGAGACGACCAGTGGCAGAACTCCGCGGTGATAGGCCCTTGGGCATATTTCTCTGGGAGTGCCGCTTTGTTTCTCCCCTTGATCACGTGTAACACGTTTACTGTTTTGACTTCTGGTGTTCCCAGTGTCTTGCTTGAGAGGCTCATCCTCGTCTTCGCTTGATGTATCCTCCCCCTTGTGTATGGTGTTGAGCTTGCCGGACTGCTTAAAGACCCAACATTCTCTCTGGGTATGATTAACGGGTTTACCAGGGGTGCTATGGATCTAACATATTTGGTCCAGAATTTTGTTTAGGCTGGACAGTTCATCTCTGGCGCCTTTAGAGGGCGGCTTTTGCTGACCTGGCCGAGAGCTTCTGAATCCGACATTTACTACCGTGCTCTTCGGGCTGTCTTCTTTATTCTGGCGTTTATTATTGTTGTTGTGCCGTGATTTCCCGTTTCCATCTCAAACTTCAGATGTACTGGGGTCGCTGGTGCTGCATCTGGCTAGCCAGCTATCCTCACCCGTGCAAAAGCGGGTCATGAGGCTTGGTAATGCTGCCATTGTTCTCGGCTTTTCTTGGCCGAGGTGTCTGGCAAGCCATTCGTCACAGACGCTATGCTTAAAAGCTGCCAAGGCTTCGGCGTCTAGACAGTCGACTATTTGGTTCTTTTTAGTAAGAAACATGTTCCAAAGCTTTCGGGCTGACTCTCCGGGCTGTTGAGTTATATGACTCAAATCGTCTGCGTCCGGAGGTCGGACATAAGTCCCTTGAAAATTTGCCCAAAAAGCGTCTCTGAGCTCTTCCCAGCTTCCAATGGAGCTTTCGGGAAGGCTTTTAAACCAGTGCCGAGCTGGCCCTTTGAGTTTGAGGGGTAAATACTTAATGGCGTGGAGATCATCTCCTCGGGCCATATGGATATGGAGGATATAGTCCTCAATCCAGACCCCAGGGTCTGTTGTTCCGCCGTATGCCTCTATGTTTATGGGTTTGAATCCCTCTGGAAATTCATGGTCCAGCACCTCATCGGTGAAACATAGGGGGTGTGCGGCACCCCTGTATCTGGGTGTACCGTGTTGTTCGGATGTTTATTGTGTTGCATTGTATGCTGGAGCACGCTTGCGTGGTCCATAGATGGATCTGGCTTCGCCGTCCTTTTGATGCGAGCCCTCGCGTGGATCGCATATTGGCTTATGTGCGGCGTTGTTTGCCGCTCTATGTTGGCCGTGAGGTCGTCTATCCAGCCAGATGGCTGTTTTAATTTTTAGTTGTGGGGGATGTAAGGCCTCCTCATCGAATTCAGGTAGCAACTTCCGCTTCAGGTAGCTCTTGGTGGGGCGATTACCGTCGTACTTCGCTGCTGTATTGAGTACTTTACTCCATCTGATTTGGAGTGTGTCTTGCGCAGCCTTGAGCCTTTGCTTCTGCTTTTTTAGACTCCTCGCGGTGGCAACGAGCCTTTGATGGGCATTCTATTGCTCCGGGTGTCTGTCCGGTGTAATGTCGTCTGGACTATTATCTTTGACAGAGTCGGGTTGTTCGGTTTGATTCTCCGTGTTGCCGTTGTCCGGCAATGGTTCAGCCTGCTCTAACGCTGGGTCTGCATGATCGTTGTTTCTGCCGAGGCGGGATTTGGGGCGGCGCTTACACCGCCGCTTTGACTGCTTCTCGAGGGGACAACCCTTCGTTGCGTCCTTCCGTTCCTCATCGTCGTTTTCTTTTGGTGTGTCCACCATGTATACGTCATGTGGTGAAGTGGGCGTCCAGTGCCCTATGGGCAGTGGTTCCTGTTTGTCTCCTGCATCGTCGTCCATACCGTCGATGTCTTCGGAGTCGGAGTCGAGCATGTCGGTTAAGTCATCAACAGTGGCTACTAAGTGGGTGGTGGGTGGGCGGCGAATTTCTTCGTCATCCGCATCCCAATCCTGCCGGGCATAGTTCGGCCAGGACACTGCTGACAAGGAGAAAGACTTTAATGAATTCAGTATGTCGCCGAATGGCGAGTGCTGAAAGATATCCGCGGAGGTAAACTCCATGATCGGCGCCCAACCGGATTCGATAGGAACGGGCGCAGGCAGTTTGGAGTCTGTGGCCGAAGAAGTATCTGACAGTCTAGCAACATGGCTCTTGTGAAGTGTAAGGTCGACATTTGGCTCGATCGCCACTGAGGATACGACCTCCGTGACGGGGTCTATACACCCGTCCATGGATGGCGTAACTGGCTCCGAATTGAGGCTCGGAGCGGTTGCTGGTGCGATGTCCTGAATACGGTCCGATGGTAGAGCTAAATCGTACTCATCGTGACCGTGTGGCGCACAAGGCAGGGGCTCGAATCCATTGAAGATCAAGTCTCCGTGAATATCAGCCGTGTAATTTAAGCTTCCAAACCTGACTTGACGGCCATGGGCGTAACTTTCGATCTGCTCCAGATGGCCAAGCGAGTTGGCCCGCAGTGCGAAGCCGCCGAACACAAAGATATGTCTGGGGAGAAAAGTCCCACCCTGGACTACATCGCTATCGATGATAGAAGGAGCCATCAAGCCTAACAGCGATGACATAGAGGAACTCTCAATGAAAGCACCAATGTCGGTGTCAAAACCGGCGGATCTTGGGTAGGAGGTCCCGAACTATGCGTCTAAGGCAGATGGTAACAGGAGGCAGGGGACACGATGTTTTACCCAGGTTCGGGCCCTCTTGATGGAGGTGAAACCCTACGTCCCGCTTGATTAATATTGATGATATGGGTAGTACAAGAGTAGATCTACCACGAGATCAGAGAGGCTAAACCCTAGAAGCTAGCCTATGGTATGATTTTATGTTGTCTTACGGACTAAAACCTTCCGGTTTATATAGGCACCAGAGAGGGTTAGGGTTACACAAGGTCGGTTACAAAGGAGGAGATACACATATCCGTATTGCCTAGCTTGCCTTCCACGCCAAATAGAGTCCCATACGGACACGAGACGAAGTCTTCAATCTTGTATCTTCATAGTCCAACAGTCTGGCCAAAGGATATAGTCTGGCTGTCCGGAGACCCCCTAATCCAGGACTCCCTCAGGGAGGAAAGTAGAACTTGACGAGGTAATTGTACCTTCTCCCTTATTGGAAAGTAATTCATCACTGAAATCAGTTCCAGTGATTCCTACACCAGTAAGTGAGGAAGCTAATGATGATGATCATGAAACTTCTGATCAAGTTACTACAGAACCTCGTAGGTCAACTAGAGTAAGATCCGCGCCAGAGTGGTACTGCAATCCTGTTCTGGAAGTCATGTTACTTGACCATGACGATCCTACGAACTATGAGGAAGCGATGATGAGCCCAGATTCCGCAAAATGGCTTGAGGCCACGAAATCTGAGATGGGATCCATGTATGAGAACAAAGTATGGACTTTGATTGACTTGCCCGATGATCGTTGAGTCATTGAGAATAAATGGATCTTCAAGAGGAAGATGGACGCTGATAGTAGTGTTACTATCTACAAAGCTCGAATTGTCGCAAAAATGTTTTCGACAAGTTCAAGGTGTTGACTACGATGAGAGTTTCTCACTCGTATCGATGCTTAATAGTCTGTCTGAATCATGTTAGCAGTTGCCGCATTTTATGAAATCTGGCAAATGGATGTCAAAACTACGTTCCTTAATGGATTTCTTAAAGAAGAGTTGTATATGATGCAACCAGAAGGTTTTGTCGATCCTAAAGGTGCTAACAAAGTGAGAAAGCTCCAGCGATCCATCTATGGACTGGTGCAAGCATCTCGGAGTTGGAATATATGCTTTGATAAAGTGATCAAAGCATATGGTTTTATACAGACTTGCGGTGAAGCCTGTATTTACAAAGAAAGTGAGTGGGAGCACTACAACATTTCTGATAAGTATATGTGAATGACATATTGTTGATCGAAAATATTGTAGAATTTTCTGGAAAGCATAATGGAATGTTTGAAAGGAGTTTTTCAAAGAAAGACCTCGGTGAAGCTACTTACATATTGAGCATCAAGATCTATAGAGATAGATCAAGACGTTTGATATATTTTCAATGAGTACATACCTTGACAAGATTTTGAAGTAGTTCAAAATGGAACAGCCAAAGAAGAAGTTCTTTCCTGTGTTGCAAAGTGTGAAGTTGAGTAAAGACTCAAAACCCGAGCATGACAGAAAACAGAAAGAGAATGAAAAGTCATTCCCTATGCCTCAGTCATAGGTTCTACAAAGTATGCTATGCTATGTACCAGACCTATTGTGTACCTCACCATAAGTTTGGCAAGAGGGTACAATAGTGATCCAGGAGTGGATCACTAGAAAACGGTCAAAAATGTCCTTAGTGGAATAAGGAAATGTTTCTCGGTTATGGAGGTGACAAAGAGTTCGTCGTAAAGAGTTACGTCGATGCAAGCTTTGACACCGATCTTGATGACTCTAAGTCTCGATCTAGATACATATTGAAAGTGGGAGCAATTAGCTAGAGTAGCTCCGTGCAAAGCATTGTAGACATAGAAAATTTGCAAAATACATACGGCTGTGAATGTTGCAGACCCGTTGACTAAATTCTTCTCACAAGAAAAACATGATCACTCTTTGGGTTTTAATAACATAGCGATGTGAACTAGATTATTGACTATAGTAAACCCTTTGGGTGTTAGTCACATGGAGATGTGAACTAATCACATAAAGATGTGAACTATTGGTGTTAAATCACATGACGATGTGAACTAGATAGTTGACTCTAGTGCAAGTGGGAGACTGAAGGAAATATGCCCTAGAGGCAATAATAAAGTTGTTATTTATATTTACTTATATCATGATAAATGTTTATTATTCATGCTAGAATTGTATTAACCGGAAACTTAGTACGTGTGTGAATACATAGACAAACAGAGTGTCACTAGTTTGCCTCTACTTGACTAGCTTGTTGAATCAAAGATGGTTAAGTTTCCTAGCCATAGACATGAGTTGTCATTTGATTAACGGGATCACATCATTAGAGAATGATGTGATTGACTTGACCCATTCCGTTAGCTTAGCACGATGATCATTTAGTTTGTTGCTACTGCTTTCTTATTGACTTATACATGTTCCTCTGACTATGAGATTACACAACTCTCGAATACCGGAGGAACACTTTGTGTGCTACCAAACGTCACAACGTAACTAGGTGATTATAAAGGTGCTCTACAGGTGTCTCCGAAGGTACTTGTTGGGTTGGCATAGATCGAGATTAGGATTTGTCACTCCGATTGTCGGAGAGGTATCTCTGGGCCCTCTCGGCAATGCACATCACTATAAGCCTTGCAAGCAATGCAACTAATGAGTTAGTTGCGGAATGATGCATTACAGAACGAGTAACAAGACTTGCCGGTAACGAGATTGAACTAGGTATTGAGATACCGACGATCGAATCTCGGGCAAGTAATATACCGATGACAAAGGGAACAACGTATGTTGTTATGTAGTTTGACCGATAAAGATCTTCGTAGAATATGTAGGAGCCAATATGAGCATCCAGGTTCCGCTATTGGTTATTGACCGGAGATGAGTCTCGGTCATGTCTACATAGTTCTCGAACCCGTAGGGTCTGCACGCTTAATGTTCGGTGACGATCGGTATTACAAGTTTATGTGTTTTGATGTATCAAAGGTAGTTCGGAGTCCCGGATTTTTTCATGGACCTGACGGGGAGTCTCTAAATGGTAAAAACATAAAGATCGATATATTGGAAGCCTATATTTGGACATCGGAATGGTTCTGAGTGGTTCGGGCATTTTTCCGGAGTACCGGGAGGTTACCGGAACCCTTCGGGGAGTATATGGGCCTTATTGGGCCTTAGTGGAATAGAGGATAGGGAAGGGAAAAGAGTGATGCACACCCCCCAAGCCCAATCCGAATTGGGAAGGGGGCCGCCCCCCTTTCCTTCCTCCCTCTCTCCTCCTTCCTTCCTCTCCTACTCCTACTTGGAAGGGCTCCTACTTCTACTAGGAAAGGGGGGAATCCTACTCCCGGAGGGAGTAGGACTCCCCTAGGGCGCGCCATAGAGAGGGGCGGCCCTCCCCCTCCTCCACTCCTTTATATACGGAGGAGGGGTGCACCCCATGGACACACAAGTTGATCAGTTGATCTTTTAGCCGTGTGCGATGCCTCCCTTCACCATTATCCACCTCTGTTATATAGTAGCGGTGCTTAGGCTAAGCCATGTTCCGGTAGCAACATCATCACCGTCATCACGCCGTCGTGCTGACGAAACTCTCCCACGAAGCTCTACTGGATCGTGAGTTCACGGGACGTCACCGAGCTGAACGTGTGCAGATGGCGAAGGTGTCGTATGTTCAGTACTAGGATCGGTCGACCGTGAAGACGTACGACTACATCAAACGCGTTGTCATAACGCTTCCGCTTATGGTCTATGAGGGTACGTGGACAATACTCTTCCCCTCTCGTTGCTATGCATCACCATGATCTTGCGTGTGCGTAGGATTTTTTTGAAATTACTACCTTCCCCAACAAAATTGTCATCCCAACTAGATCCATAATCTAGCGCACAAGCTCTCAACATGTCCTCCAGAATCTGATTGACTCTCTCGGTTTGTCCATCTGTCTGCGGATGAAAGGTTGTACTGAACTCTAGCCTAGTACCCAAAGTCTGGTGCAATTGATTCCAAAACTTCAAGGTAAACTGTGTCCCTCTATCTGATACGATGGTCCTCGGAACTCCATGCAGACATATGATCCTGGTCATATATATCTTGGCCAACTTCGCACTTGTATAGGTGGTCTTCACTGGGATAAAGTGAGCCACCTTGGTCAGATGATCCACTACTACCCAAATAGAATCGTATCCCGATCGGGTCTTGGGTAGTCTGGTGATGAAATCCATGCCAAGCTTGTCCCACTTCCATTCGGGTATCGGCATAGGCTGCAGTAATCCTGTTGGCTTTGGATGTTCTGCCTTCACTCTCTGACATATATCACATACTGCTACATACTCGGCAACATCCTTCTTCATACCAGTCCACGAGAAACGCTCCTTCAGATCCAAATACATCTTGGTGTTTCCGAGGTGAATCGAATATGGCGAGTCATGGGCCTCCTGAAGTATTAGCTTCCTGATCTCCGCATTATTGGGCACGTATATACAATCCTCAAACCACAAGGTCTCGTGCTCATCCTCACAGAAACCCTTGGCTTTTCCATTGCTCATTTTCTCCTTTATCTCAGCAATCTCTTTGTCATCCTTTTGAGCTTCTCAAATCTTTCCCAATAATGTATATTGAACCTCCATTGTTGCCACAAAACCTCTTGGAACTATCTCTAAATGAAGCTCCTTGAGATTCTGGACTAACTCCTACGGTAATCCTCCGCTTACCAGGGTATTGGCATAACTTTTTCGGCTCAAAGCGTCTGCTACACATTGGCCTTGCCTGGGTGATAGTGTAGCTTCATATCAATCCTTTATAAGCTCCAACCATCTCCTTTTCCTGAGATTCAGCTCATTCTACGTGAAAATGTATTTCAAACTCTTGTGATCTATGTACACATCACAACGGTTTCCAATAAGAAAATGTCTCCAGGTCTTGAGTGCATGAACTACAGCTACTAACTCCAAATCATGCGTGGCATAATTCAATTCATGCGGTCGAAGCTAACGTGAGGCATATGAAACAACTCTTCTGTCTTGCATAAGTACACCTCCAAGTCCTAAGCGAGAAGCATCACAGTACACTTGGAAATCCTTGCATATATCTGGCAAAACCAGCACTGGGGCTGTAACTAGTTGTTTCTTAAACTCCTAAAAACTTGCCTCACATTCATCTGTCCATTTGAACTTAGTCTCCTTCTTCAACAGCTCCTTCATAGGCTTCGCAATCTTGGAAAAATTCTCAATGAATCTCCGATAATATCCCGCGAGTCCTAGAAAACTGCGGATCTCCCCAACTGAGGTGGGTTCCAACCACTCAGTTACACACTGAACCTTGGTAGGATCTACTTCTATACTTCTCCGGATATAACATGTCCAAGGAACCCAACTTCCTCCAACCAAAACTCGCATTTGCTAAACTTGGCATATAACTGATGTTTCCTGAGCTTCTCGAGAACTAAATGCAAATGTTCCTTGTGGTCCTCTTCATTCTTCGAGTATACCAAGATATCATCAATGAACACCACAACAAACTTATCCAAAAACTCCATGAACACCTTACTCATCATACTCATGAAGTAGGCAGGGGCATTAGTCAATCCAAATGACATAACTGTGTACTCATATAGCCCGTACCTTGTGGTGAAAGCGGTCTTAGGTATATCCTTTTCTCGGATCTTTAGCTGGTGGTATCCTGATCGCGGGTTGATCTTGGAAAATACTTTAGCTCCTTGCAAATGGTCAAACAGATCATTGATCATCGGTAGTGGGTACTTGTTCTTGATCGTTACTTCATTCAGTGCATGCTAATCAATAACATTCTCAAAGATCCATCCTTTTCAACTAAGAGCACCGCGGCTCCTCATGGTGACAAACTTTGTTGAATGTAACCTTTCTCCAATAACTCCTTAATCTACTTCTTAATCTCCTCTAGATCATTTGCGGGCATCTGGTATGGTCTCTTTGATATTGGTCCGGTGCCTGGCAACAACTCTATCAAAAATTCTATGTCTCGATCCAGTGGCATGTCTGGTAGTTCCTCTGGAAATACATCTGGGTAATCCTTCACAATAGGCACTTCCTACTGAACAACCCCCGAAAGAGAATTCACTTGGGTCCTTCTTGACGATTGTCTAGATACATACTTGATCCTTTTTCCCTCCGGGGTGGTGAGCAGAATTGACTTGCTAGCACAGTCAATGTTTCCTCCATACTTCGATAGCCAATCCATGCCTAGTATTATATCCAATCCTTGTGACTCCAAAATTACTAGGTCGGAGGGAAAAACATGGCTACCAATGGTCAAGGGTAACCGATCACACCATCGGCTGGCCATATACTTTGCTCCTAGTGAACTTACTAACATGGGTGTCCTAAGGGCTAAGGTTGGCAATTTAAACTTGTCCACAAATCCCCTTGATATGTATGAATGCGATGCACCAGTATCGAAAAGAACGAGAGCGGTAAATGAATTAGCTAGCCAAAAATTTACCGATCACTTCGTCAGGTTGGTCTTCTACCTCCTCCACATTGATGTGGTTCACCTGACCTCTAGTGAAGGGATTGGGCTTCTTCCCAGAGTTTCCATTTCCATTGCCATTCTTCATCTCAGCATAATCGTTGGCGTAGTGCCCTGTCTTCCCGCACTTGTAATTGGTAACATGGCTCAGGTCCTTCTTAGCGGGTGTTGCTGGGTTGGGACGGTTCTGGCTACTGCTTGCTTCATTCCCGTTTCCATTCTTAGGCCCACTATGGTTATGTGAACTTCCTCCATTGTGAGTATGGCCTCCATGGTTATGGGTATAACCTCCGGAGTTTGGGGTAGAGCGAGGGCTTCTGCTAAGCTCCAGAATTGTACTTCCCCTGTCCATACTTCCGTTTGCGGCTCTCTATCTGCTGCTGTTTGTTCTCAATCATGAGGGCCCGGTCTACCAACTCCTGGTAGTTATTGAATGTTTCCACCATCAACTGCATACTCATCTCATCATTCAGCCCTTCCATAAACTTCTCCCGCTTCGCGGCATCTGTGGCCACATCATATGGGGCATAGCGGTCTAACTTGCTAAACTCATCCACATACTGCCCCACAGTATGGTTTCCCTGGTGTAAGTTGCGAAACTCATGCTTCTTCATATTCATTGCTCCTGTAGAGACATGGGCTGTGCGGAATGCTTGCTGAAACTGATACCATGTAACATTTGCTATGGGAAAAGTGGTTGTGTAATTCTCCCACCATGAGGCTGCAGGTCTATCCAGTTGGTATGCGGCAAAGCGCACCTTCACCGCATCTGTGCAACCTGTGGTGGTCAACTCCCTTCCAATCCTACGTAGTCAGCCATCAGCAACAGTCAGCTCGGTGCTACTAGAAAACCCCAGCGGATTCAACCTCAGAAAACGGGCTAGGTTGTCCACTGTTGGCGGTGGCGGTGGGTTGTTGTTATTGTTGTTGTTGCCTTGGTTCTGGACTAGTAGTTGCATCAAGGCATTCTGCTGTTGGATCAACTGAGTGAGCTCCGGTGGGAAGACAAATCCGGGGTCATGTCTCAGAGGCGTCTGATGGGTTTAGAGGGGGAGAGATTAGAATAGAGTGAGGTCTAAAGAGAAAACACTACCCATATGCACATGAGACAAACACATTCATAGCACACCACTCAATTCAAACAAGGGCATACAATCGATCTAGCTACCGTTACAAAATACTCGGACTACTACTATGTACATGGGGGAAATACTACTAATAATATGGTGGTCGACTAGAAATTTTGATCGGTGGAAGACTCCATGATCTCTGCTCCAGCTTCGTCTTCATAGTAATCATCACTACTGTCGGGGTCGGAGTCGGTGTCGTCGATGATGATGTAGTCCTTGGGATGGTCGTCATCTCCTCCTGGCGTGGGGCCTCCCATAAATACTCCTAGCTTCCTCATCAAGTCGCCATTCTTCTCCACTAGTATTGTGATTTCCTCCTCGTATCCGTCGCGTATAGACTTGAGTTCTTCTTCAAGCTCCATGTTCCTAGTCATCAACTTCTTCAGATCAATCATGCTTGCGCGCATTTGGTTCTCCTGGCGACGAATGTGCTGGTTTAACTCCTTGATGAAAGCTGCAATGGACTTGTCCCTCCTGGTGCTGATCATCTTCCATTGCTCATTTCGGTGCCCACATATATGGTAGACGGAGTCCTTAAGATCCTTGTGATAAACTTCGCAGACGCGTCCCATGGCGATGTGAGCTGCCATGCTCCTTCCTAAACTCCAAGTTGGTGCATCAAAGGAAAACTCTATGGGCTCAGTAACGGGCGTGAATGTCCTTCTTGGAACATGAACTCGAATCATCCAACGCTCCTCTTCTGGTAAAGTGACGGTGTAGGTCCCGGTGAAGCTTGGTATTCCGATATTCAGGTATCTAGTGACTTCCTTCAAGTGTCGTCCAAACGGGGTGTCTTCATCCGGTTGTGCAAACTTGTTCCTTGAATCCGCCATCCTATGGAGTGGAAAATGGAGAGGAGTCAGAAATGAGTAGAGAAGAGTGACCTATGGCTTATCTTAGTGGTCGCGTCCTACAATCAGCGTGTGCTCTGATACCATCTTGTAGCGATCCGACCTCAAACGGTCAAATCTCTGTGCATAAGTGTCATCCCTGGATCGGTAATGCTGACACACATAGCACTTCAAAGGATTTATAACAAAGTTGCAATCACACACTTATTACATCAAATAACTCATAAAAGAGTACTTATTACAATAATATGGCTTAAGGCCATCTAAATACGATAATAGCGGAAGGCTTGGAAGATAAAGCAAGTCCATCAACTCCAACGACATAGTTGAGTGCACGACAACGACCTAGCGTACCTTACTCTTCGTCTGAAAAGTGTGCAACATAATATGTTGCAGCCCGAAAACGGTTCAACACATGGAATATGCTGGCAAAAACACTGTAGATCAAGAAATAGGTAATAGCTATAACTACATGCATATTTGGCTGGTGGAGGCTCTATGGTTAATATGTTTTTGCGAAAAGCCAATTTTTCCCTAGAACAAAGGAATATATTTTATTTAACTATCATGGTAGTTGATAAACATTGAGAATGGTAAACCCCATCTCAATCCCAAATTAAAGTAATCATTAACCCAACATATTAATTAAGTAAAGTGATGAGATCAACATAATAATTCAAGCACCAGATACTCAAGATGTCCATAATCGGGGACACGGCTAATCATGATTAGTTTGTACACTTTGCAGAGGTTTGCACACTTTTCCCCACAAGACTCGATCTCCTCCGTTGAATTTCTCGCACTACATGATGTTTGAGAAACGGATGACTGAGACACAGTCTTTCAGAAGCATTAGCTCTTTTGACGGGTAAATCGTACCACCTACATCCCCTACATCTGCTATTTTACCACTGAAAGAATTCACGCAACATACTCAACTATGCTAGAGCCCATAATGGCTTGTTGCTGCACACGGAAGTTTCCAGCATGAATAACAATATGATCCCTTTGAACCTAGGTGGCGAACCATAGGATGATCACACGGATTCCCCGGGATCTCCTTGGACAGCACTGGATTGCCCCAGGTGCCCACAACCAATCCACCCAAATGTGTGTTAAAATAGCCACCTTAAATAAACCCTTAGTTTATAATAACACTCACAACTGTCATGATTCACTCAAACCAAACCATGTCTATGAGCATTGCATAACAGTATAAGCATAATGTAAAAGTAACTCCCAGGGTTTGAAATAAAGGGAAATAGGTTCTACCTCATCATCTACTTCCCAATACCCACATGTTATCAATCCTACTCATGTGAAGTTTGAGGGTTAAAAGTAATGCATAAAAACTAGGTAATAAGGGAATATGATCAAAGTGTTACTTGCCTTGCTGACGATCTATAAACCCTAGAGACTCGTAGTAGCACGCTTCGCACTCCGGGAACTCTATCGAAAACAAAGAATAGCATACATAAGCAATCAAGCATAGATGCAAGGGTAAAACTCAGATTAAAAAGTACAAATTTAAAGTTCAACTGAAGTGCTTTGATTTGCAAAAATAATCAATCAAGTCGGAGCTATGGAACTAAAACTACGATCAAAAGAACTTCCAATTCAAATCTGCTTGAGACTAAATTTTAAATTGTCAAAACCATGTTCAAGTTGATTAACTGGAAAGAGGGCTTCGAGACAAAGATTCTGGCATTGGTTTCACTGGATTTGGACAAACGGGTAAAAAGTTGCGAGGGTTTGAAGATGAGGGGCTAATCTGTGATAAAATAATCGCGGATAGGTCCCTGGCAAAAAAAAAAGAAAAACAAAAAACTATCGGACAAACGTCCACTAACAGAGACTAACAAAAGAATTCGTCCGTTTTAGAAACTAATCTGACAAACGTTCGCTAATTAGTGAACTCATAAAAAAATGATCTAAACCGGCGGAACAGAGAAAACCGAGTCGATCTACTTGAAGAAAACCGGATCTAGGGTTTAAAAAACGAAACGGTCTGGAACAAAACTGGCAGCGGTGACGAGTCAACGGCTCCGGCAGCCGGCGGCTCCGGCAAGCGGGGTGGCTCGGCGAGGCGGCGGCGTCGGCTACATGGCGGCGGCGGTGGTGCGGGATGAGGAGGAGAGGGCGGCGGGGGGAGGCTATTTAAAGGGGGTCGGGAGGGGGGGGGATTTGACTTGGCCAAGGGGACAAGCGGCGGCGTGATACGTCTCCAACGTATCTATAATTTTTGATTGCTCCATGCTATATTATCTACTGTTTTGGACATTATTGGGCTTTATTATCCACTTTTATATTATTTTTGGGACTAACCTATTAACCGGAGGCCCAGCCCAAAATTGCTGTTTTTTGCCTGTTTTAGGGTTTCGAAGAAAAGGAATATCAAACGGAGTCCAAATGGAATGAAACCTTCGGAAACATGATTTTCTCATCAGATAAGATCCAGGAGACTTGGACCCTCTGTCAAGAAAGCCACAAGGCGGTCACGAGGGTGGAGGGCGCCCCCCTAGGGCGCGCCCCCTGCCTCATGGGCCCCTTGAAGCTCCACCGACATACTTCTTCCTCCTATATATATCCACGTACCCCCAAACGATCAGAGACGGAGCCAAAAACCTAATTCCACTACCGCAACTTTCTGTATCCATGAGATCCCATCTTGGGGCCTGTTCCGGAGCTCCGCCGAAGGGGGCATCGATCACGGAGGGCTTCTACATCATCATCCAAGCCTCTCCGATGAAGTGTGAGTAGTTTACTTCAGACCTACGGGTCCATAGCTAGTAGCTAGATGGCTTCTTCTCTCTTTTTGGATCTCAATACAATGTTCTCCCCCTCTCTCATGGAGATCTATTTGATGTAATCTTCTTTTTGCGGTGTGTTTGTTGATACCTATGAATTGTGGGTTTATGATCAAGTCTATCTATGAATAATATTTGAATCTTCTCTGAATTCTTTTATGTATGATTGGTTATCTTTGCAAGTCTCTTCGAATTATCAGTTTGGTTTGGCCTACTAGATTGGTTGTTCTTGCCATGGGAGAAGTGCTTAGCTTTGGGTTCGATCTTGCGGTGTCCTTTCCCAGTGACAGAAGGGGCAGCAAGGCACATATTGTATCGTTTCCATCGAGGATAACAAGATGGGTTTTTTATCATATTGCATGAAACTATCCCGCTACATCATGCCATCTTGCTTAAGGCGTTACTCTGTTTTTTAACTTAATACTCTAGATGCATGCTGGATAGCGGTCGATGAGTGGAGTAATAGTAGTAGATGCAGGCAGGAGTCGGTCTACTTGTCTCGGACGTGATGCCTATATACATGATCATACCTAGATATTCTCATAACTATGCTCAATTCTGTCAATTGATCAACAGTAATTTGTTCACCCACCGTAGAATACTTATGCTCTTGAGAGAAGCCACTAGTGAAACCTATGGCCCCTGATGAAGCTATGTACCTAGGGTAGGGGCATGGACCTATCCTAAGAGCCCTACCCAAGGACATCCCTGGAAGAAGTCACCTTTCAATCGACTTGAAGGTATCCCACTCGACGGACTCAAGACACTCGACCAGGAAGCTACCACTCGACTACGAAGCCAACCACTCGACTGACAGGAGATCTAAAGTCACTCCGCAAGCAAACGGTCGGGCATTAAGTAGTCTTTATGGTCATCACAGCACTTTATTAGGGACGTTACCAGTAACGCCCAGTCTTAATGTATTTTAACCCTGCATTACTGAGGACCGGAGGGGTCTGGCGAACTCTATATAAGCCACCCCCTCCTCAGTAGCAGGGGTTGGCACCCCTGTAATTCATACACACATAATCCAGTCGACCGCCTCCGGGCACCGAGACGTAGGGATGTTACTTCTTCCGTGAAGGGCCTGAACTCGCACATCCTGATGTATTTACAACTTCTCCATAGTTGAGACCTAGCCTCTCCATACATACCCCCCTACCTCACTGTCAGAGTTAGAACCACGACAGTTGGCGCCCACCGTGGGGTGAATATAGAGTTGAACCTGAAGTTCGGTCGGACCGGAGAAATGTCTCTGAATCGGATGATGGAAATTGCCGCCAAATACGCTAACGGAGAAGATGAAGATCGACTCCGGAGTGGCAAGTAGAAAGCAGTCGCCCAGGAAACTGGAGGCAATTCCTGTCGGAAGCAGAAGTAGAAGGCCGAGCCAGCCGCTCCTGGGGAGGCCCTGGCCGTAACCCAGGGAAAATTCAAGGGAAAACCCAAGGGGCCCTGGAACCCCAAGAAAGTCAAGGATCAAGATGGAAATGATGTTTTGGATCTGCCATGTCACATCCACACCAAGAAAGATGAAGAGGGTAATCTTATTTACCCAAAGCATACCACTCGACAGTGCCGGCTCCTGATCTAGCAGTTTCAGGGCAAGCAGTCCAAAGACAAGGAATAAGAGTCAGACAGAGTTGAGGACAAAGAAGATAGTGACGATGGATACCCCCAAGTCAATTCCACCTTGATGATTTTTGCTGATGTCGAAAGCAAAAGTCGACTAAAAGTCATTAACCGTGAAGTGAATATGGTTGCCCAGGCAACACCCAGCTACCTGAAGTGGTCTCAGACTGCCATCACGTTCGACCAGTCCGATCACCCTGCGCACGTTGCCACCCCTGGGAGGCAAGCTCTGGTGGTCGATCCAGTTGTCGAAGGCACTCGACTGACCAAAGTCCTGATGGATGGTGGTAGCGGCCTGAACATACTGTATGCAGAAACGTTGAAAGGGATGGGCATTCCGATGTCCAGGCTCAGTGCCAGCAACATGAGTTTCCATGGAGTCATTCCTGGAAAGAAAGCCGAGTCACTCGGCTAGATTGCTCTCGATGTGGTTTTCAGTGATTCAAAGAATTACCGCAAGGAAAAGTTGACATTTGAGGTTGTGGACTTCCAAAGTGCTTATCATGCTATTCTGGGCCGGCCAGCTTATGCACGCTTCATGGCTCGACCATGCTATGTGTATCTCAAGTTGAAGATGCCTGGCCCCAGAGGTGTGATCACCGTTACAGGCAATCGGAAGAAAGTAGAGGAGTGTTTTCAGAAAGGATCAAAGATCGCTGATGCTCAGATGTCAGTAGTCGAGCTGCAAGAGTACCAGAAGACTGCTGATCCGAGTGAATTGCTGCGAGCCAAGAAGCCAGCTTCAGAATCAGCTTTTCAGTCGTTCGGTGAAACTAAGCCAGTTCACATTCACCCGACCGACCCCAATGCTGCTCCGACTCACATCTCAACAACGCTCGACTCCAAATAGGAAGAAGCGCTCATCCAGTTCCTCCGTGAGAACTGGGACATCTTTGCATGGAAGCCTTCTGACATGCCTGGAGTTCCCAGGGGGCTGGCTGAGCACCGTCTACGAGTCGACCCGAAGTTCAAGCCTATGAAAGAACATCTTCGACGGTCCGCCGTCCAGAAGAGGAAAGCTATTGGCGAGAGGTGGCTCGGCTCTTAGCAGCGGAGTTCATCCGAGAGATTTACCACTCCGAGTGGCTCGCCAATGTTGTCATGGTCCCCAAGAAGGACAAGTCACTTCGCATGTGCATTGACTTTAAACATATCAATCGGGCCTGCCCGAAAGATCATTTCCCTCTCCCCCGCATCGACCAGGTAGTCGACTCGACCACAGGGTGTGAGCATTTGTCTTTTCTAGATGCTTATTCAGGGTACCATCAGGTCCGTCTGTATGGACCCGACGAGATCAAAACGGCTTTCATCACCCCATTCGGGTGCTTCTGTTATGTCACCATGCCCTTCGGCCTCAAGAATGCTGGAGCCACGTTCATGAGGATGATTCAGAAGTGTTTGCTCACTCAGATCAGTCGGAACATAGAAGCATACATGGATGATATTGTGGTTAAGTCACGGAAAGGTTCCGACCTGCTGACTGACCTTGCCGAAACCTTTGCTAACCTCAGGAGATATGATATCAAGCTCAATCCATCAAAGTGCACATTCGGAGTTCCAGGTGGAAAGTTACTCGGTTTTCTCGTTTCCGAACGAGGAATCGACGCCAATCCCGAGAAAGTTGGCACCATATTCCGGATGAAGCGCCCTGTGCGTGTGCACGATGTCCAGAAGCTTACAGGTTGCTTGGCCGCTCTAAGTCGATTCATTTCTCGTCTCGGTGAAAAGGCGTTGCCTCTTTACCGACTGATGAAGAAGTCTGACAAGTTCGAGTGGACTCCAGAAGCTGATGCAGCATTTGAAGAGCTCAAAGCTCTACTCTCCACCCAGCCGGTGCTTGCTGCCCCAATCAGTAAAGAGCCTCTGCTGCTTTACATTGCGGCCACGGGACAAGTTGTCAGTACAGTACTTACAGTCGAGCGGGAAGAAGAAGGAAAGGCCTTCAGAGTTCAGCGCCCAGTATATTATGTGTCTGAAGTTTTGACTCCTTCGAAGCAAAGATATCCCCATTACCAGAAGCTTGTATATGGGATTTACATGACCACAAAGAAGGTTGCACACTACTTCTCTGACCATTCCATTACAGTCGTCAGCGACGCTCCACTGTCAGAGATTTTGCACAATAGAGATGCAACTGGTCGAGTGGCGAAGTGGGCGATTGAACTCCTTCCCCTAGATATCAAGTTTGAAGCAAAGAAGGCTATCAAGTCCCAAGCAATTGCAGATTTCATCGCCGAGTGGATTGAACAACAGCTTCCGACTCAAGTTCACTCGGAGCACTGGACCATGTTCTTCGATGGATCTAAGATGCTGAATGGTTCCGGTGCTGGGGTAGTATTGGTCTCCCCCCGAGGAGATAAGCTCAGATATGTTCTCCAGATTCACTTTGATTCCTCCAATAATGAAGCAGAATATGAAGCACTCTTGTATGGGTTGCACATGGCCATTTCACTCGGCGTCCAGCGCCTCATGGTCTATGGCGACTCAGATTTGGTGGTTAATCAGGTGATGAAGGAGTGGGACGTCAGAAGCCCAGCTATGACTGGCTACTGCAACGCAGTAAGAAAGCTAGAAAAGAAATTCGAGGGGTTAGAGCTTCATCACATCCCCCGACTGAAAAATCAAGCAGCTGATGATCTGGCAAAGATAGGCTCCAAGAGAGAAGCCATTCCCAGCGATGTGTTTTTGGAGCACATCCGCTCGCCATCAGTCCAGGAGGATCCTTTTACAGAAGAAGCCCCGCAACCGAAAAGTGCCACAGATCCGACTGAAGTCGAAATTCTTGCTGTGGTCGACCTAGTCATGGAGGTCTTGGCAATCACTCCCGACTGGATGATACCATACATTGCGTATATCTTGAGGAAAGAACTTCCAGAGGACGAAGAAGAGGCTCAACAGATCTTCTGTCGATCTAAAGCTTTCACAGTCGTAAAAGGACAGTTGTATAGAGAAAGCGCAACTGGAATCGGTCAGAAGTGCATAACGCCAGAAGCAGGTCAGATAATCCTTGATGATATCCACTCGGGGACCTGTGGTCACCATGCGTCCTCTCGGACCATCGCGGCCAAAGCATACTGAGCGGGGTTTTACTGGCCCAGGGCAAACGAAATGGCGAAAGAGATAGTCGACAAGTGTGAAGGCTGCCTGTTCTACTCCAACATGTCGCACAAGCCAGCATCAGCTCTGAGGACCATTCCACTCATCTGGCCCTTCGCTGTTTGGGGACTGGACATGGTTGGTCCACTGAGAACAGGCAGGAGCGGATTCACACATGTGCTTGTGGCAGTCGACAAGTTCACCAAATGGATTGAAGCCAACCCTATCAAAAATCTTGATGCTAGCACTGCTATCAGTTTCATCAGAGAGTTGATATTCAGATATGGGGTCCCACATAGCATCATCACTGACAATGGGTCAAACTTCGATTCAGACAAGTTCAGAGCTTTTTGCGCCTCTCAAGGCACACGAGTCGACTACGCGTTGGTCGCGCATCCCTAGTTGAATGGACAAGCTGAAAGAGCAAATGGTCTGATTCTCAAAGGACTGAAGCCTCGACTGATGCTTGATCTCAAGCACGTAGCAGGCGCTTGGGTCGACGAGCTTCCGTCAGTTTTGTGGGGACTAAGAACCACCCCGAACCGGTCGACTGGAAGAACGCCATTCTTTCTGGTTTACGGAGCCGAAGCCGTCCTGCCGAGTGATCTACTTCACAACGCCCCCAGAGTCGAGCTTTATAACGAAGACGAAGCAGAGCAAGCCCGGCAAGACGTAGTCGACCTCCTAGAGGAGGAGAGGGAAATGGCTATTATCAGATCGACCATCTATCAGCAAGACTTGCGTCGATTCCATACCAGAAATGTGAAGAGCCGAGCCTTCCAAGAAGGAGATTTGGTCCTCCGAGTGGATCAACAGAAACCACACAAACTTGCTCCTACTTGGGAAGGCCCCTTCATCGTCACCAGAGTCCTCCACAATGGAGCATATCATCTCTACAACGTTGATCGCCGGATCAACGAGCCACGAGCTTGGAATGCGGAACTACTCCGCCCATTTTACACTTGAATTCTCACTCGGATGAGGTGTAATAAGAAAAACTTCTGTAGTTTATTTTGATCAAAGACAAGAGTGTCCCAGTTCTTCCTGTAACTGCTGTCACTTTTGTTTGCGTACGAAATCCCCCAGTGGGTAGCTTAGCTGCGAATCCGTTTCTCCTAAGTTTGCAAAAAATCCTACCGAGTGGTGAGCCAGACTCCCACTCGGGGGCTTAGCTGCAGCCCAGTGCTCGCCTAAGTGTTTGAAAATCCTACCGAGTGGTGAGCCAGACTCCCACTCGGGGGCTTAGCTGCAACCCAGTGCTCGCCTAAGTATATAAAAATCCTACCGAGTGGAGAGCAAACCTCCCACTAGGGGGCTTAGCTGCAGTCCAAGTACTCGCCTAAGTATTTGAAAATCCTACCGAGTGGTGAGCCAGACTCCCACTCAGAGGCTTAGCTGCAGCCCAGTGCTCGCCTAAGTGTTTGAAAATCCTACCGAGTGGAGAGCAAACCTCCCACTCGGGGGCTTAGCTGCAGTCCAAGTACTCGCCTAAGTATATGAAAACCCTACCGAGTGGCGAGCCAGATTCCCACTCGGAGGCTTAGCTGCAGCCCAGTGCTCGCCTAAGTATATAAAAATCCTACCGAGTGGAGAGCAAACCTCCCACTCGGGGGCTT
>NC_041386.1:493130769-493147766 GCF_002162155.2 Triticum dicoccoides | reverse complement strand
CGAGTGGATAGCAAACCTCCCACTCGGGGGCTTAGCTGCAGTCCAAGTACTCGCCTAAGTATTTGAAAATCCTACCGAGTGGTGAGCCAGACTCCCACTCGGAGGCTTAGCTGCAGCCCAGTGCTCGCCTAAGTGTTTGAAAATCCTACCGAGTGGAGAGAAAACCTCCCACTCGGGGGCTTAGCTGCAGTCCAAGTACTCGCCTAAGTGTTCAAAAATCCTACCGAGTGGAGAGCAAACCTCCCTTTCGGAGGCTTAGCTGCAGCCCAGTGCTCGCCTAAGTGTTCAAAAATCCCACCGAGTGGAAAGCAAACCTCCCACTCGGGGGCTTAGCTGCAGCCCAGTGCTCGCCTAAGTTCGGAACACGTCCCAATCCACAAGGACGGCAAGATGCGAATTGACTGTTACCTTTTCCTTCGGAGCTGCACCACAAATACGAAGTTATTTTGAGTGAAGGCCAAGTTCCACTCGGCAGATAATTCCCGAGGATATTCAATGATAAATCAAGTTCGGATAAAACCCAAAGGTCCAAGACCTCAGATCAAAGTACTCGAGCACTTGGCTCGACAGAGTTTAATGGTTACAGAATCCACTCGGCATTCCGAGGCAAATTTAAAGTGAAGCATAAAAGTTTTTCATTCCTCAAGCGGAGGACTGGAAGGGGCGACAAACTTGTCCAAGTCGATCCCGTCTGCAATACGAGCAACAGCAACAATGAAAGTCTCCATGAAGTCTTGAAAGCTGTGCTTCCTGGTATTGGCAACTTGGATGGTGGCCAGCTTTTCTTCTCGCGCCTCCTTGCAATGGACGCGGACGAGAGACAGAGCGACATCAGCACCACATCTAGCAGAAGATTTCTTCCATTCCGCCACTCGACCCGGGACTTCACCCAGTCGAACCATCAAGGACTCGAGGTTGTTCTGAAGCGTCGTTCCAGGCCAGAGTGATGTGTCGATCCGCGACATCGCAACCTTCAGCCGAGCAAGATAGTCAACAACGCTGGTAACACGAGACTCCAGTCGGAGCACGTTCATAGCAGCCTCGTCCTTCACGAGAGAATTGGCGGGATCCAAGCCTGGCTCCACTCGACTGGTTTCCTCTTCGAAGCTCTGGCAGAATTCTGCAAACACGATTCAAGAATAAGACAGTGACCTTACGCGGGCTTGGTAACTGCAAGACAGCCGGGTCGAAATAATTACCTTCGAGCATGACGAACAGCTTCTTGGCGAGTCCACCGAGATAAGCCTCCAGATCGTTTACCTTCCCCGCCAGCTCACCCGTCTGGTCGTGCAGAACCATCTTGTCGTTCTTCAGTTGGCTGACCTCTCGATTAGCTATCTCGAGAGCAGTTTTCAGTCTGGAGTTCTCCTGTTCAAGAGTTCCGACCGAAGCCAGTTTCTCTTCTGCAAGCTTCGTTTTGCTCGAGGCCTCCTTCTGTGCTTCGGCAAGATCTTGATCCTTCTTCTTCAGAGCTTCCTCCAGTTTATCTACAGAACGTCGAGTGAACTCAACATCAAGAATGGGCAAGAAAGTGAAGTCACTCGTCAAGAATAAGAAACCTCGCTAGCCATACCTTTTGCTTCGTCTCGCGCCTTCTGCAGGTTCTGTTGAGCGAGCTTCAAGTCAAGGTCGAGCTGGATCTGTTTGTTCTCCAACTCAGTGTAGAGAACCACAAGTTCACAGGATTTCTGCAAAAGTCAGTCGACAAAGGTCCAAGATAAGTTGCTTCCGAGTAACCAAGAGACAATGATGACGTTTCTAAGACTACAGCTGAATCAAAAACATTCAACAGTAGTCTCGGGGACTACACCCAGTGGGTGCACTCAGTGTGCCCCCACTGGTTTTGAAAAAAAATCGACTGCCCGCAGTCGACCGGATACAGTTTCATTCGACATGGCCTGGCCAGACCGAGTGAAGGAGTAAAACTACAGCAACACAATATAAAGACTACAGTCGACTGCCAGCAGTCCACCGTAGTCTCGGGGACTACACCCAGTGGGTGCACTCAGCGTGCCCCCACTCGACCAAAAAACTTAACAGAAACACCCAGAGGGTGTACAGATTTAAAAGATCTTCAGAAAAGAGATTCTTCAGACAGCATACCCTAACAGAACAATCAGTGAATCGACTGACCTGGACGTTACTCTGAAGAGCTGAACTCGCGTCATAAGCCGCTTGGCTGGCTTCTCGAACCACCTTGACTTGCTCCATCATGATGCCTGCCTGGCGTATAGCTTCCTTAGCTGCACCCACTTGGTCCTCAGGGACGTGGTGTGTGGCGAAGAGCGAAGGCAGATTTACGGTCGACGTCGAGGGCCGCACACTCGTCAGAGGATTGGCGAAAGTCACAGAAGCCCGGGTGGTATCGCCACCGTCTCGAGCTACGGCCTCAGGCGCCGGAGTGGATTGTGGAGTCTCACCAGCCGACGCTTTCCTGTTCCGCCTCACTCTCAGTGGCGCTTCGTCTTTGTCGTCAGGAAGGTTAATAACATGAGGAGGAGCTACGGGAAAAATTTAATCGACCAGAGTTATAAGAAATCGGCAGTCGATTCAAGGCAGAACATCAGTAATCATACCAGGGTTGGAAGTAATAGCATCTTCCATCTCTTGATCATCGTCCTTGGCGGAGATCTCAGAAGTAGCAGCACTGCAAATTTTGAAAGACTGTCAGTCGGCTCAGTGGATCGACCAAGGATCCGTCCACGGTCGACAAAGGAGAACAAGTTCTATCATTACCCAGAAATGGTGGGGACAGTCATCCTCATCTTGGGCAGAGCCTTGGGTGGCTTGGACGGTGCCGCGCGGGGGTGGTTGGGAGCTTTTTCAGTCGGTGCTGGAGAAGAGGTCCGAGGGCGCTTGGACGACTGCCCAACAGGAGCAGTCGCCTTACCACGTTCCCGCGCAGGGTCGTGTGTAAGCTTGGATCGCCTTTCCGAGCGGGGAGGTTCAGCTTCCTCCTCCTCCTCCTCTTCGCTGGAGTCAACGTCGTCGTCTCCCTCTCCTTCGCCATCAGACTCCCACTCCCCCTGTTCGTCTCCGCTTTCGCCTCCGCTCGCCTCCCCTTCCTCGGCCTGCCCCTGTGCTCCGTTGGGTGTCGAGTACATCTCTGTAGTTGCCTGGAGAATAGCAGACAAGTCGAAAGTCAGTCGACCGATTCAAAGAGAGCAAATGAAGAAAGCAAGATCTCAGTCGGGAACACAAGGTCAGACCTGGTCCACGTCGTATGTACTGTCAAGCGGGGGAACCCTCCTGGCTCCTCGGGGGTTGTCTTTGTTCCCTGTGATGCTCGACAGCCATCCTTCCTGCATCTCGTCGGTGACCTCCTCTGGGTGAACCCGACTGGTGTCGTCGAGACCCGAATACATCCACATAGGGTGGTCACGAGCCTGAAGAGGTTGGATGCGCTTCCGAAGGAAGACCTCCAGCAAGTCCATGCCGGTCACGCCCTCTCGGACAAGCTGAACCACTCGACCAACCAGCACCTTGACTTGCGCCTTTTCCTCTAGCAGCACTTTCAGAGAGGCAGGCTTTTGAGCTCGGTCCAGAGAGAAAGGGGGAAGACCAGTCGACTGCCTTGGGGTCACCTGGTCTTGACAATAAAACCAGGTCGACTGCCAACCACGGACCGACTCGGGAAAAGTGATAGACGGAAAAGAACTTTTACCCCTCATCTGGATCGCCAGGCCCCCGCATAGCTGGATCACTTGCGTCCGTTCGTCACTCGACTTGGCTTTCTTTACTGATTGGGAACGGCAAGTAAAGATGTGTTTAAAGAGTCCCCAATGAGGGCGGCAACCCAAGAAACTTTTGCACAAGGAAACGGAAGCCGCAAGATACACGATGGAATTGGGAGTGAAATGGTGGAGCTGCGCTCCAAAGAAGTTCAAAAAGCTCCGGAAAAAAGGATGAGGAGGTAGAGAAAATCCGCGATCGATATGGGTGGCGAGGAGGACGCACTCACCGTCACGAGGTTGGGGTTCGACTTCTCTCCCCGGGAGACGCACAACTTCATGGGGAATGACTCCCCCCTCGACCATGTCGTCAAGATCTTCCTGCCGAATCACCGAGGGCATCCAGTCACCCTGGATCCAATCCCTGGGCAGAGCAGTCCTCGAGGAAGATCCGCCCCGAGCGGACTTCTTCCCCTTCCCCTGCACCGCCGCCTTCTTTGCGCGCTCCAAAGCCGACGTCTTGTCCTTCACCATCGTCGCCGGCGAGGCTCGAACGGACCTACGACGCTAGGGTGAGAGTGGAGGTGGCAGAGGACCTTGCGGGGGGAGAAGGAAAGGCGAGAGCACACTGTTGGGGAGCCCCGAGCCGGCAACTTATAAGGAGCCACTTCCGAGTGGCTGACCGGTAGGCCCAGGCGATCCCGTCAAATCCCGCAACAGGCGCGCGCACGGTACGTGGCGAAAAAGGTGGCACGGAGATCGAGGATCTTCCATCCTATCCCATCCGATTACTTCGGCCGCCCCCGTCCCGCTCGCTTCCTGAAATTCAAATCCCGCAAAATCCGTGGGCCGCAGAACAACTCATCAAACTGAAGAGCCCGCTCGCGCCGGCACTCGGTATTCCACAAGTAAGGAAATTCACTCGACGAGTGACCAAGAATGGATCAAGGTGACTGAAAGAAGTTGACAACGTCATCCGTGACAATTGATCCAGTACAAGACATTCGTATAACGCTAAGAACCAGTCGGAAGGACCCCCAACTCCTTCCCCACTCGAACCTCGATCCATTCGGGGGCTAATGATGAAGCTATGTACGTAGGGTAGGGGCATTGACCTGTCCTAAGAGCCCTACCCAAGGACATCCTTGGAAGAAGTCACCTTTCAATCGACTTGAAGGTATCCCACTCGACAGATTCAAGACACTCGACCAGGAAGCTACCACTCGACTATGAAGCCAACCACTCGACTAACAAGAGATCTAAAGTCACTCCGCAAGCAAACGGTCGGCCATTAAGTAGTCTTTATGGTCATTGTAGCACTTTACTAGGGACGTTACCAGTAACGCCCAGTCTTAATGTATTTTAACCCTGCATTACTAAGGACCGGAGGGGTCTGGCGAACTCTATATAAGCCACCCCCCTCCTCAGTAGCAGGGGTTGGCACCCCTGTAATTCATACACACATAATCCAGTCGACCGCCTCCGGGCACCGAGACATAGGGCTGTTACTTCTTCCGTGAAGGGCCTGAACTCGCACATCCTGGTGTATTTACAACTTCTCCATAGTTGAGACCTAGCCTCTCCATACATACCCCCCTACCTCATTGTCAGAGTTACAATCACGAGAGAATTGGCGGGATCCAAGCCTGGCTCCACTCGACTGGTTTCCTCTTCAAAGCTCTAGGAGAATTCTGCAAACACGATTCAAGAATAAGACAGTGGCCTTACGCGGGCTTGGTAACTGCAAGACAGCCGGGTCGGAATAATTACCTTCGAGCATGACGAATAGCTTCTTGGCGAGTCCACCGAGATAAGCCTCCAGATCGTTTACCTTCCCCGCCAGCTCACCCGCCTGGTCGTGCAGAACCATCTTGTCGTTCTTTAGTCGGCTGACCTCTCAATTAGCTCTCTCGAGAGCAGTTTTCAGTCTGGAGTTCTCCTGTTCAAGAGTTCCGACCGAAGCCAGTTTCTCTTCTGCAAGCTTCATTTTGCTCGAGGCCTCCTTCTGTGCTTCGGCAAGATCTTGATCCTTCTTCTTCAGAGCTTCCTCCAGTTTATCTACAGAACGTCGAGTGAACTCAACATCAAGAATGGGCAAGAAAGGGAAGTCACTCGTCAAGAATGAGAAACCTCTCCAGCCATACCTTTTGCTTCGTCTCGTGCCTTCTGCAGGTTCTGTTGAGCAAGCTTCAAGTCAAGGTCGAGCTGGATCTGTTTGTTCTCCAACTCAGTGTAGAGAGCCACAAGTTCACAGGATTTCTGCAAAAGTCAATCGACAGAGGTCCAAGATAAGTTGCTTCCGAGTAACCAAGAGAAAAATGATGACATTTCTAAGACTACAGCTGAATCAAAAACATTCAACAGTAGTCTTGGGGACTACACCCAGTGGGTGCACTCAGCGTGCCCCCACTGGTTTTGAAAAAAAAATCGACTGCCCGCAGTCGACCGGATACAGTTTCATTCGACATGGCCTGGCCAGACCGAGTGAAGGAGTAAAACTACATCAACACAATATAAAGACTACAGTCGACTGCCAGCAGTCCATCGTAGTCTCGGGGACTACACCCAGTGGGTGCACTCAGTGTGCCCCCACTGGTTTTGAAAAAAAAAATCGACTGCCCGCAGTCGACCGGATACAGTTTCATTCAACATGGCCTGGCCAGACCGAGTGAAGGAGTAAAACTACAGCAACACAATATAAAGACTATAGTCGACTGCGAGCAGTCCACCGTAGTCTCAGGGACTACACCCAGTGGGTGCACTCAGCGTGCCCCCACTCGACCAAAAAACTTAACAGAAACACCCAGTGGGTGTACAGATTTAAAATATCTTCGGAAAAGAGATTCTTCAGACAGCATACCCTAACAGAACAAGCAGTGAATCGACTGACCTGGACGTTACTCTGAAGAGCTGAACTCGCGTCATAAGCCGCTTGGCTGGCTTCTCGAACCACCTTGACTTGCTCCATCGTGATGCCTGCCTGGCGTATAGCTTCCTTAGCTGCACCCACTTGGTCCTCAGGGACGTGGTGTGTGGCGAAGAGCGAAGGCAGATTTACGGTCGACGCCGAGGGCCGCACACTCGTCAGAGGATTGGCGAAAGTCACAGAAGCCCGGGTGGTATCGCCACCGTCTCGAGCTACAGCCTCAGGCGCCGGAGTGGATTGTGGAGTCTCGCCAACAGACGCTTTCCTGTTCCGCCTCACTCTCAGCGGGGCTTCGTCTTCATCATCAGGAAGGTTAATAACATGAGGAGGAGCTACGGGAAAAATTCAATCGGCCAGAGTTATAAGAAATCGTCAGTCGATTCAAGGCAGAACATCAGTAATCATACCAGGGTTGGATGTAACAACATCTTCCATCTCTTGATCATCGTCCTTGGCGGAGATCTCAGAAGTAGCAGCACTGCAAATTTTGAAAGACCGTCAGTCGGCTCAGTGGATCGACCAAGGATCCGTCCACGGTCGACAAAGGATAACAAGTTCTATCATTACCCAGAAATGATGGGGACAGTCATCCTCATCTTGGGCAGAGCCTTGGGTGGCTTGGACGGTGCCGCGTGGGGGTGCTTGGGAGCTTTTTCAGTCGGCGCTGGAGAAGAGGTCCAAGGGCGCTTCGATGACTGTCCAACGGGAGCAGTCGCCTTACCACGTTCCCGCGCAGGGTCGTGTGTAAGCTTGGATCGCCTTTCCGAGCGGGGAGGTTCAGCTTCCTCCTCCTCCTCCTCCTCTTCGCTGGAGTCGATGTTGTCGTCTCCCTCTCCTTCGCCGTCAGACTCCCACTCCCCCTGTTCGTCTCTGCTTTCGCCTCCGCTCGCCTCCCCTTCCTCGGCCTGCCCCTATGCTCCGTTGGGTGTCGAGTACATCTCTGTAGTTGCCTGGAGAATAGTAGACAAGTCGAAAGTCAGTCGACCGATTCAAAGAGAGCAAATGAAGAAAGCAAGATCTCAGTCGGGAACACAAGGTCAGACCTGGTCCACATCGTATGTACTGTCAAGCGGGGGAACCCTCCTGGCTCCTCGAGGGTTGTCTTTGTTCCCTGTGATGCTCGACAGCCACCCTTCCAACATCTCGTCGGTGACCTCCTCTGGGTGAACCCGAGTGGTGTCGTCGAGACCCGAGTACATCCACATAGGGTGGTCACGAGCCTGAAGCGGTTGGATGCGCCTCCGAAGGAAGACCTCCAGCAAGTCCATTCCGGTCACGCCCTCTCGGTCAAGCTGAACCACTCGACCAACCAGCACCTTGACTTGCACCTTTTCCTCCAGCAGCACTTTCAGAGAGGCAGGCTTTTGAGGTCGGTCCATAGAGAAAGGGGGAAGACCAGTCGACTGCCCTGGGTCACCTGGTCTTGACAATAAAACCAGGTCAACTGCCAACCACGGACCGACTCGGGAAAAGTGATAGACGGAAAAGAACTTTTACCCCTCATCTGGATCGCCAGGCCCCCGCATAGCTGGATCACTTGCGTCCGTTTGTCACTCAACTTGGCTTTCTTTACCGATTGGGAATGGCAAGTGAAGATGTGTTTAAAGAGTCCCCAATGAGGGCGGCAACCCAAGAAACTTTCGCACAAGGAAACGAAAGCCACAAGATACACGATGGAATTGGGAGTGAAATGGTGGAGCTGCGCTCCGAAGAAGTTCAAAAAGCTCCGGAAAAAAGGATGAGGAGGTAGAGAAAATCCGTGATTGATATGGGTGGCGAGGAGGACGCACTCACCGTCACGAGGTTGGGGTTCGACTTCTCTCCCCGGGAGACGCGCAGCTTCATGGGGAATGACTCCCCCCTCAACCATGTGGTCAAGATCTTCCTGCCGAATCACCGAGGGCATCCAGTCGCCCTGGATCCAATTCCTGGGCAGAGCAGTCCTCGAGGAAGATCCGCCCCGAGCAGACTTCTTCCCCTTCCCCTGCACCGCCGCCTTCTTCGCGCGCTCCAAAGCCGACGTCTTGTCCTTCACCATCGTCACCGGCGAGGCTCGAACGGACCTACGGCGCTAGGGTGAGAGCGGAGGTGGCAGAGGACCTTGCGGGGGGAGAAGGAAAGGCGAGAGCACACTGTTGGGGAGCCCCGAGCTAGCAACTTATAAGGAGCCGCTTCCGAGTGGCTGACCGGTAGGCCCAGGCGATCCCGTCAAATCCCGCAACAGGCGCGCGCGCGGTACGTGGCGAAAAAGGTGGCACGGAGATCGAGGAGCTTCTATCCTATCCCATCCGATTACTTCGGCCGCCCCCGTCCCGCTCGCTTCCCGAAATTCAAATCCCGCAAAATCCGTGGGCCGCAGAACAACTCATCAAACTGAAGAGCCCGCTCGCACCGGCACTCGGTATTCCACAAGTAAGGAAATTCACTCGACGAGAGACCAAGAATGGATCAAGGTGACCGAAAGAAGTTGACAACGTCATCCGTGACGATTGATCCAGTACAAGACATTCGCATAACGCTAAGAACCAGTCGGAAGGACCCCCAACTCCTTCCCCACTCGAACCTCGATCCATTCTGGGGCTAATGATGAAGCTATGTACCTAGGGTAGGGGCATGGACCTGTCCTAAGAGCCCTACCCAAGGACATCCCTGGAAGAAGTCACCTTTCAATCGACTTGAAGGTATCCCACTCGACGGATTCAAGACACTCGACCAGGAAGCTACCACTCGACTACGAAGCCAACCACTCGACTGCCAGGAGATCTAAAGTCACTCCGCAAGCAAACAGTCGGCCATTAAGTAGTCTTTATGGTCATCATAGCACTTTATTAGGGAAGTTACCAATAACGCCCAGTCTTAATGTATTTTAACCTTGCATTGCTGAGGACCGGAGGGGTCTGGCGAACTCTATATAAGCCACCCCCTCCTCAGTAGCAGGGGTTGGCACCCCTGTAATTCATACACACATAATCCAGTCGACCGCCTCCGGGCACCGAGACGTAGGGCTGTTACTTCTTCCGCAAAGGGCCTGAACTCGTACACCCTGGTGTATTTACAACTTCTCCATAGCTGAGGCCTCCCCATTCATACCCCCCTACCTCACTGTCAGAGTTAGAACCACGACAGCCCCCGGGTCTCTTTCTGATCATATCAATCTCCATCACTTTATTATTGCTTTGCTTTTATTTTTTACTTTGCATCTCTATACCAAAAATACCAAAAATATTATTTATCATCTCTATCAGATCTCACTTTCGTAAGTGACCGTGAAGGGATTGACAACCCCTCAGCGCGTTGGTTGCGTTGAGCTATTGTTTTTGTGTAGGTACGAGGGACTCATGCGTAGCCTCCTACTGGATTGATACCTTGGTTCTCAAAAACTGAGGGAAATACTTATGCTACTTTGCTTCATCATCCTCTCCTCTTCGGGGAAATCCAACGCAGTGCTCAAGAGGTAGCAAGAAGAATTTCTGGCGCCATTGCCGGGGAGTCTGCGCAAAAGTCAACATACCAAGTACCCATCACAATACCTATCTCTTGCCTTACATTATTTGCCATTTGCCTCTCGTTTTCCTCTCACCCCAATTCACCCTTGCCGTTTTATTCGCCCTCTCTCTCTATCCTCCCTCTCCCTCTCTATTTGCCTCTTTTTGCCCATTTGTCTTTTGTTTGCTTGTGTATTAGTTTGTTTGCTTGTCGTCATGGCTAGTCTCATATCTTCTCCGTTGTCTCCCAAGAATGAAGTTCTAAATTTTAAACAAAGGGAGGGAGAAAATCTAAAAGATGCTTGGTATAGAATTTGCAATGCTCAAAAAAGATCTACCAGGAAGCAATCTACTTCATTTCTTCTCCGCAATTTTTATGTAGGTGCTAGTCCTTGGTATAGATATATCCTTGATACCATTACCGGAGGGAATTTATTGGGTAGCCATACTTTTGATTCTTATAATGCTATGTTAGATTTATTTTGCTCACCATCTCTTTTGGTTAATGGAACTATGTTAACTTTGGAGCATGTTATGAAAAGACTTGAAATTATTGAAAATAAAGTTGCTACCATTGAATTAATTGAAAATCTAGATAAAAAGATCCACAGTCAAGTTACTCAATATGGATCTAAGGTAGGAATGACTTTGAAAAATATTAAGGAAAAGCAACCCATAGTTAATGAGAAAATAAACTTAGATTCTACTAGAATCGATAAACTTGAGGGTATAATTATGAATTTGGGAACCGCTTTTTCTTCCATAAAGAATACTCCAGGTCCTCCTACTAAAATTTCCAAGCTTATGTATGTTCCTAGAAATAAGGGTGAATCATCTAAGTAAGGAAACTGCGGATCTTAAATCTATAAGTATTCATCCCAATCTTTTTGCTATCATTAAGGAACAAATTGCTACAAATGAATTTTTCGATCTTATGCCTAAGAGTTTTATAATCACTAGAAAAGAAATTCCTAAGGGAGATAGATGCCTCATTGAAGAATTGCCTACCAAAGATGGCAATACCTAGATCTATTCTTGCTTGTTATGCCTAGCTAGGGGCGTTAAATGATAGCGCTTGTTGGGAGACAACCCAATTTTATTTTTATTCCTTTATTTTTGCTCCTATTTAGTAATAAATAAATTATTTAGCCTCTGTTTTGGTTGTGTTTTTTGTGTTTAATTAGTGTTTTTGCCAAGTAGAACCGTTGGGAAGACTTGGGGAAAGTCTTGTTGAACTTGCTGTAAAAAACAGAAACTTTAGCGCTCACGAGAACTATTTTTATTTTTATTTGGAGAGTGATATTTAGTTAATTATTTTTGCAGATGATTAATATATAAATTCTTCACGTCCACAAATTTATTTTAGAATTTTTTGGGGTTCCAGATATTGCGCTAACTACAGATTACTACAGACTGTTTTGTTTTTGACAGATTCTGTTTTTCGTGTGTTGTTTGCTTATTTTGATGAATCTATGGCTAGTAAAATAGTTTATAATCCATAGAGAAGTTGGAATACAGTAGGTATAACACCAATATAAATAAATAATGAGTTCATTACAGTACCTTGAAGTGGTCTTTTGTTTTCTTTCGCTAACGGAGCTCACGAGATTTTCTACTTTAAGTTTTGTGTTGTGAAGTTTTCAAGTTTTGGGTAAAGATTTGATATATTATGGAACAAGGAGTGGAAAGAGCCTATGCTTGGGAATTCCCATGGCACCCCCAAGATAATCTAAGGACACCCAAAAGCCAAAGCTATGGGATGCCCCGGAAGGCATCCCCTCTTTCGTCTACTTCTATCGGTAACTTTACTTAGAGCTATATTTTTATTCACCACACGATATGTGTTTTGCTTGGAGCGTCTTTTATGATTTGAGTCTTTGTTTATTAGTTTACCACAATCATCCTTGCTGTACAAACCTTTTGAGAGAGCCAAACATAATTTGTAATCTGATAGAATGCTCTATGTGCTTCACTTATATCTTTTGAGTTATATAATTTTGCTCTAGTGCTTCACTTATATCTTTTAGAACACGGTGGTGGATTTGTTTTATAGAAACTATTGATATCTCATGCTTCACTTAGATTATTTGAGAGTCTTAATAGCATGGTAATTTGCTTAATAATAATATGCTTGGTATTCAAGATTTGTAAAACTTTCTTTTGAGTGCGTTGAATACTAAGAAAAAATTGATGCTTGATAATTGTTTTGAGATATGAGGATGGTGATATTAGAGTCATGCTAGTTGAGTAGTTGTGAATTTGAGAAATTCTTGTGTTAAAGTTTGTGATTCCGGTAGCATGCACGTATGGTGAACCGTTATGTGATGAAGTCAGAGCATGATTTATTTATTGATTGTCTTCCTTATGAGTGGCGGTCGGGGACGAGCGATGGTCTTTTCCTACCAATCTATCCCCCTAGGAGCATGCGTGTAATACTTTGCTTTGATAACTTCTAGATTTTTGCAATAAGTATATGAGTTCTTTATGACTAAAGTTGAGTCCATGGATTATACGCACTTTCCTTCCTTCCACCATTGCTAGCCTCTCTAATACCGTGCACTTTTCACCGGTATCATACACCCACCAAATACCTTCCTCAAAACAGCCACCATACCTACCTATCATGGCATTTCCATAGCCATTCCGAGATATATTTCCATGCAACTTTCCACCGTTCCGTTCATTATGACACACTCCATCATTGGCATATTGCTAGCATGATCATGTAGTTGACATCGTATTTGTGGCAAAGCCACCGTTCATAATTCTTTCATACATGTCACTCTTGATTCATTGCATATCCCGATTAATGCGCCATTAGTGTGATGATCACAGTGCGCCATTAGTGTCTTGTGTGGTGTGCCATTAGTATGAATATTAGGTTTTTTTTTGCTTTTCTGATTTTTGCACAGGTTACAAAATATATTATTGGACAGAATATAGACAGCAGCACACAGCAACATCAGATTCATCGAATACAATAGAAGATTAGTCTCCGAATACAATTCATCATATTAGTCTCCGAATTCAAAAGACCGAACAAAGATAAAACATTACAAGTCTCAAGACCGCGAGTATCGAGTTTGTCGGAAGTAATACTAATCCTAACAAGTCCTACTAATCATCATCATACAACTTCTACTCGTTATTCATAACAAGTCATACGATCATCATCTTGATAGTCTTCGAACCAACCCTACTTAATTGTTCTTAGCACATGATCATCAGTATTAGGCAGGACCTAAATACCCTATTTAAGCTAAAATAGCATAAAACAATATAGACCCCGACTCTCCATTATGGAGAATGGAGAACATCTTGTCTCCAATTCTTGCGCTTCGCTTCCTTTTGCTTCCAAGAAGCTCCTTACGACTGTCCATACATTTTTTCCATCCTTTGATTTTCATGTCTCCACTTCTTTTAGAAATCTCATATGGACAGTTGAGATTCGTAGGACGACCTGGCTGTATGTTCAAAACATTAACACTACCTTTCAAATACATCATATGAGGCACACAATTCTCTGGGATTATCTGTTGAAAAACATAGTAATAACTTCATAGTTAGCAATGATGTACTAGTTTTAGAAGTATGCAAAAGATGCACGGATGTCGTAATAGTAAAAATCTTACCAGGGTATCTCCATGGTAGTTACCGTAGTTGAACACATGCACTAGTGGCACGTATTTACCATAATGTTGAGGAGTTTGATTGTAGATATTGTAATTCCCAATGTCAGTACAAAATCCGACCAAATGATTTTTCTCCTTGTAAGTTGTTAATTCGGAGCCATCGGTGTAGTGGGTTTTGTCTACCATCTCCCGCACATTCTTTGAACAATAAAAATAAGCTGTCAATGGAAATAAGCTGTCAACTATTTTGAAATAAACAATATAAATTAGCTAATAACTATGTTTGAGAAACTCACATAGCGGTAGAACTGGAGGGGTATCAACAAGGACCCAAATGTCCATATTGTCTTGGTTGATGTCAGGATTACCAATATCCATGGTGATAAGCATACCCTCATCGAAACCATACATCTTGCAAAATGCTTCCCAATTTTTGCAACCAAAATGGGTTACGCTCTCAGAATTATATAGATTTACTTCAAAGTCCACATCATGATGAGTCCTTAGGTGAATTTTCTTTGTTTCAGAAATTTCATGGTCTTCAAAATCCATCCTCTCCAAGACATAGCGTCTTTCATGGCATGGGATAAGCTATACTCGAATTGTAAAAGATGAAAATTACACGTTGAAATAGTTGAAGTCATGCTTAATTATGAAAATAACACTTGTCGTCGTTGTGTACCGTTTCAACTTCGAAGGTCTCCTCGAGCTTAATGCTGAAGCGCCGATCATCGTCCAGGTGAGGCATGTCGCACAGACCTCGATCGTCATGGCACCAGTCGCACTCCGCCGGGAGACTTTCGTCGTCCGATGATGATGACGACATATCCTACGTTCATAATTCAAAACTACATCATTTAGGGTTTGTCGACACCGAGGCACCCTAAAAGCCTAAGCTTTCATCATTTAGGTTTTCTCGATGCCGAGGCACCCTAAAAGCCTAAGCGTACATCATTTAGGTTCTCATCGACACCGAGGCACCCTAGGTTGGGCCTAATCACTTGGCACTAATCACTTGGCTCTATTGGCACCTATGTTGGGTTTATCATCTAGGATTTATCGATGCTAACGAGAATTCTAAGTTGGGCCTAATCACTTGGCTCTATTGCCACCTATGGTTTAATGCATCAAGAATGGCGGGGTAGTTGATCCTACTTAATTAAGTACTAAGATACCCCGGCCCATGCATTAGTAGCAAGTACCCCATATGTCCGATTTTTAGCAAAGTCATGCTAAAATTCACGGAAAATTTCAGCATGACCTTTGCTGAAAATAAGACATATGGAGTACCCGAATTTTCCGGAATGGAAGTTAATCGACATTCCGGCAAACTCAAGGGCCTCTCGGGGTACCTGCAAAATCATCACAACACGATGGTCGGAGACAAAACCCAGCAAACTAGCACCACAATGTGCCTCTACTTTCATATGGATGAAAAGGCCACAGACCATATGGCCCTCTGCTTTCATATGGACAAAAATCAGCTCAACTTATGTGAGCTTCCATTCCAGATCTAATAGGTCACCCAACAAAAAATCATGAATAGTTTTAGCTGAAAAAAATCATGGATTGCTGTTAACTGAAAATTAGTGAAAGAAACTATTGCTGATCATGGATTACTGTTAATTAAAAATAGAGCATCTGGCTTGTCTTATTATGTTCACTAAGTCCACAAAAATGAATAGGTTCAGTAAACTTGAAGTACTCAACACTAAACATGGTTCAGAGCTCACTACACTACACTACATCGTGCAATGGTTCAGACCTCACTACACTAGAACAAGCTCACTACACTACACTACACTACACATGCTTAAACTCTGAACATAAACAAACACTAGCAATGCAATATGTAAACTACCTCTGTTTCTAGGCAACAAGAGTTATCATCAATGCTTTTGAGTTTATTAAGTACCTTCAGTTCTGAGTTTTAAATGTCAAAAGAGCTTCACAGAATCTTGAATCCTCCAAATCACTCTTAACAGTTCTGCATTGCACAAAGGCAGCAATGAGCCAATGATATTAGTAGCAATAATAGGTGCTTACATTCTCATAACGTCAGTATTATTTAACCAAAATTCAACCTACAGAGTTCTAGTACAGTGAGTAACTCCCAATTCTTTTAATAGAAGCACAATTAACAACACAACTAGGGAGTCTAGGACAATGCCACCAGATAGAATTTGAAGGAAAAACGTTCTTCCAGAACCTTCAAGCCACAATCATACATAGAGTGGCTGATCATATAAGCTATATTTAAATAAACATCAACTAAACTTGATGACAAGAAAAACTACAATCACATTGATACAAACTAGGGCATATAGCAATAGTAAATTGCTGCTCCATATAGCAATAGTAATGCACCTAATCAACATTGTAGAGCATCCTGTTACAAACTTGTTCTGATCCTGCAAATTAATGGGGAGGAAGAACTAGGGAGGGAGGGAATGGTAATCGTTCAGAGAAGAACAATAGTAATGCTCCATATAGCAATAGTAATGCTCCACATGTTCTGATCCATATAGCAAGAAGAACTAGGGAGGGAGAGAATGGGGAGGAAGGGTGGAGAGGGAGGAAGGAGGAGAGGTACCTGGGCGGGCGTGGCCAGTCGCCGGAGGGGTCGGGGTCGGCGGCGGCGTCAAAGGGGTGGCTCGAGGGTGTCCGAGCTCGTTCGGGTCCTCGTAGTCGAAGAGGAAGACGATGGCGGTCCTCCTGGGCACCTGGTTGGTCGTGGGGAGGCCGGCGGCCACGTGCTTCACGGGTCGGGGGGCGCGGGGCGGCGGCGCGGGGGAGCGGGGGCGGCGGCGCGGGGGAGCCGGAACGGGTGTGGCAAGGAATGGAAGGGGATCTGGCGAGGGAGAGGGAAGGAGGTATCGGGCGAAGGGTCGGGTATCCAGCTATAGAGGGGGGAATGTTAGTAATGGCGCACCGTCGAGGGGTGCGCCATAAAAACACTCATAGCAATGGCGCACCATTCTCTGGTGCGCCATTAGTAACTTTTTTTTCTGATAGCAATGGCGCACCCTCCTCTGGTGCGCCATTAGTAACTTCTTTTTTTCATTATTTCTTGTTGCATCTAATAATTTGTTTTTTTATCAAATTTGTTATTTTCATGAGGACTAGAACAAAATATATCATCAAATATCATCAAATTTGTTTTTTTAATATCAAAAATTTGTTTTTTATTTTTAATTGAAAATATCATCAAATTTGTTATTTGAAAATATTATCAAAAAGCGGGGGAGGGTGCGGGGTGTCAGCGGCCGCGGTGGAGCGGGCC
>NC_041386.1:493095309-493130277 GCF_002162155.2 Triticum dicoccoides | reverse complement strand
CGGGGGGTCGGCGACGGCGGTGGAGCGGGGGAGGGTGCGGTGGGTCGTCGTCGGCGGTGGAGCGGCGGAGGGTGCGGGGGGTCGTCGTCGGCGGCGTGGGTCAGGGCAGCGGGGGGAATTAGCTAGGGGGTGGAGGGAGAGGGATGAAGGGGATCTGGCGAGAGGGAGGGAATTAGCTAGGGGAAATCTTACTAATGGCGCACCAGCCAGAGGTGCGCCATAAGTAATTTTTTTTGTTGCATGTAATAATTTTTTAGAAAATGAATATGAATATGAAACAATAATATTTTTTTTATAAAAACAGTAATAATTGTTGTTTAACAACAAGTGTAGTCTACACTTTTTTTAAAAAAAATGAAGAGGGGAGAGGGGGCGCGGGTGGGATCGAGATCGAGATGGAGGGGGATCGAGATCGAGTGTCCTCATGAATATTCAATATTTTATCATATTGAATACGAAAAAATATCATCAAATTTGAAAAAATATTCATGAATTCAAAAAGTGCCCATGAAATTTAAAAATATTCATGATATTAAAAAGTGCCCATGATATTTAAAAATATTCATGATATCAAAATATATACTAATGGCGCACTTTTACAGGGTGCGCCATTAGTAGTGTAAACTACTAATGGCGCACGGTGAAGCGGTGCGCCATTAGTAGTTTTGCAAAAAAAAGAATAAAAAAAATTCAGTACTGGCGCTCTCCTTGTCTGGTGCGCCATTACTAGTTAGAACTAGTAATGGCGCACCAGACATAGGATGCGCCATTAGTATGTATGTAAAAATAATAATAAAAAATTTTATCACTAGTGGCGCACCTGTTTTCTGGTGCGCCATTAGTGTCTTCCACACTAATGGCGCATCACCAACTGGTGCGCCATTGGTATATAGTAGTGGCGCACTACTTCCCTGGTGCGCCATTAGTGTCAATCCTATATATAACCCTTTTCCTAGTAGTGTAGGTACGAGGGACTCGTGCGTAGCCTCCTACTGGATTGATATCTTGGTTCTTAAAAACTGAGGGAAATACTTACGCTACTTTGTTGCATCATCCTCTCCTCTTCGGGGAAATCCAACGCAGTGCTCAAGAGGTAGCACGGCGGCGGCACGGTCCCGGACTCCCGTCGAAGTCTGGCGCGGGCACAGCTCGGGGAGGGGAAGGCGGTGGCGGCTGGGCCGGCCCAGTTCGGCCGCGATTTTTTTTAAATAATTCCACCAAAAAGGAAAAAATCCTAAATAAATATAAAAAATTCTAAAAATGCCAAAAACAATTTTCACCGTCTAAATAAAATATTTAGAACAAAGTGAACATTTTTCTGGCCTAAAAATGCATATTTTTCTAATTCATATAAAATAGCAATAAAATCCAAATAAAACTATTTATTTGATTTTAACAATTTTCCTCCAATATTTATTTTATTTTGGAGAAGTCATTTTATCTCCTCTCATTTATTTTTGATATTTGAAATATTTGGAGAGAAAAATATTAAAACCAAAATGATCCTCTTTTCAAATTTGAGAAAAAACAAATATGAAAATAATGAAATCCCCAACTCTCTCCATGGGTCCTTGAGTTGCTTAGGATTTTTAGGATCAATCCATTATGCAAATAAAATATGCTATGCATATGATGACCTATGTATAACATTCCAAATTGAAAATTTGGGATGTTACATGAACCGTTTATATTATCATCATTATATCCATGTTCTAGATCCGATCTTGCAAGTTATAGTCACCTACTACGTGTTTTGATCTGGTAACCCCGGAGTGACAGTATCCGGGACTTCATCCGGTGATTACCGTAGTTTGAGGAGTTCATGTATTCACTATGTGTTAATGCTTTGTTCCGGTTCTCTATTAAAATGAGGCCTTAATATCCCTTAGTTTCCAATATGGACCCCGCTGCCACGGGAGGGTAGGACAAAAGATGACATGCAAGTTCTTTTAATAAAGCACGTATGACTATTTACGAAATACATGCCTACATTATATCGATGAACTGGAGCTAGTGCCGAATAGCCCTAAGTTATAACTGCCACATGATGAATATCATCCAACAAGTCACCGATCCAATGCCTACGGATTTATCTTATATTGTTTCTGCTAAGTTACTACTGCTATCATCACTGTTACGCTTGCTACGAAATTACTGCTATCACTGTTACTCTTACTATTGCTGCTGTCACTACTATCAAAATTATCAAACTACTTTGCTACTGATCACTTTGCTGCAGATAATTAATCTCCAGGTGTGGTTCAATTGACAACTCAGCTGCTAATACCTTCAAATATTCTTTGGCTCCCCTTGTGTCGAATCTATAAATTTGGGTTGAATACTCTACCCTCGAAAACTATTGCGATCCCCTATACTTGTGGGTTACCAAGACCTTTTTCTGGCACCGTTGCCGGGGAGCATAGCCATATTTGTTGAGTCACTTGGGATTATTATCAATTAATCACTATGAAGAATCTGAAGGATCCTAAGACTAAGATATTTCCCTCAAGGACGAGGGGAGGTAAGGAACTGCCATCCAGTTCTGCTTTAGATTCACCTTCTATTATTAATAAACTTGCAACACCACCACATGCTATTAATTCTGTAGGATCGAAAGTATGTCTAGAGGGGGTTGATTAGACTACTTGACCAAATAAAAACTTAACCTTTTCCCAATTTTAGTTCTTGGCAGATTTTAGCTAATTTAGGACAAGTCAAGCAATCATCACATAATTCAAGCAAGCATGCAAAGAGTATATAGGCAGCGGAAGGTAAAGCATGCAACTTGCAAGAATGTAAAGGGAAGGGTTTGGAGAATTCAAACGCAATTGGAGACACGGATGTTTTTCCCGTGGTTCGGATAGGTGGTGCTATCCTACATCCACGTTGATGGAGACTTCAACCCACGAAGGGTAACGGTTGCGCGAGTCCACACAGGGCTCCACCCACGAAGGGTCCACGAAGAAGCAACCACCCACAAAGGGTCCACGAAGAAGCAACCTTGTCTATCCCACCATGGCCATCGCCCACACAGGACTTGCCTCACTAGCGGTAGATCTTCACGAAGTAGGCGATCTCTTTGCCCTTACAAACTCCTTGGTTCAACTCCACAATCTTGTCGGAGGCTCCTAAGTGACACCTAGCCAATCTAGGAGACACCACTCTCCAAGAAGTAACAAATGGTGTGTAGGTAATGAACTCCTTGCTCTTGTGCTTCAAATGATAGTCTCCCCAACACTCAACTCTCTCTCATAGGATTTGGATTTGGTGGAAAGAAGATTTGAGTGGAAAGCAACTTGGGAAGGCTAGAGATCAAGATTCATATGGTAGGAATGGAATATCTTGGTCTCAACACATGAGTAGGTGGTTCTCTCTCAAAACATAAGAATTGGAATGGTGTGTGTGTTCTGATGGCTCTCTCTCGAATGAGAAGGAGGTGGAGGGGTTTATATAGCCTCCACACAAAATCCAACCGTTACACAGAGTTTTCCAATCTCGGTGGGACCGAATCAACAAACTCGGTTGGACCGAAAATGTAAACCTAGTGACCGTTAGAGATTTTCGGTGGGACTGACATGCAACTCGGTAGGACCGATATGGTTAGGGTTTGGGCATAACGTAATCTCGGTGAGACCGATTACACAAACTCGGTGAGACCGAATTTGGTAATTAGCTAACCAGAGAGTTGGTCAGGCAAACTCGGTGGGACCGATTTGCTCTGTCGGTGAGACCGAGTGGAACTCGGTGAGACCGAAAAGTTACAAAGGGGAAACACTGAATTTACATTGCAATCTCGGTGGGACCGATTCGCTCTTTCGGTGAGACCGAAAAGTTACGAAAGGGAAACATAGAGTTTGCAATCCCATCTCGGTGAGACCGAGATCCCTATCGGTAGAACCGAATTGCTAGGGTTTGGCAGTGGCTAATGACAAGTGAAACTCGGTGGCGCCGGATAGGAAAAATCGGTAGGACCGAGTTTGGCTTAGGGTTTAGGTCATATGTGGATATGGGAAAGTAGTTGAGGGTTTTGGAGCATATCACTAAGCACATGAAGCAAGAGGCTCATTAAGCAACACCTCATCCCTCCTTGATAGTATTGGCTTTTCCTAAAGACTCAATGTGATCTTGGATCACTAAAATATAAAATGAAGAGTCTTGAGCTTTTGAGCTTGACCCAATCCTTTGTCCTTAGCATTTTGAGGGTTCCACTTTCACATCCATGCCATGCCAATCATTGAGCTTTCCTGAAATAATCATCTTGGAATAGCATTAGCTCAATGAGCTATATGTTGTTATGAATTACCAAAACCACCTAGGGATAGTTGCACTTTCAATCTCCCCCTTTTTGGTAATTGATGACAACATATAGATCAAAGCTTCGACAAATGATAATAAGCATGAAATATATCGTCGCTTCGAGAAGTATGTGATAAGTAAGAGCTCCCCCTAAATTTGTGCATATTTAAAATTTGCTTTGGACTACAAATGCACAAGGAGTTAGAGTCATGGGTTACTCTTCCATGTCACATACATCTTGGTGGAGCGCTTAAAATGATAAGAATGAAATACATGCACTCATCACCAAGAATAATGAATGATCACATAAGATGGAAAGGATAATAGCATTAAGCAAGCATTAAGTGTAGCTTATGATCAAACACATGATCATCAAGGTCTCACAAATAATGACGTAGTATCTCAAGCACTCAAAAGCAAACAAGTTTGAAAAACCACCAAATAAAGCAAGAGAGAAAAAAGCAACACTCTCTCTCTCTCGAAGCCTATGATCTATACATCTTCTCCCCCTTTGGCAACAAGTTACCAAAAAGTTCCTAGAAAATGCATAGTACTAGATCGACGCTCAGGCTTGATCTTCAGGTGGTGGTGGAGTCCGGATCACTCCAAGGATGAAGGCTTCGGTAGACGCTGGAGTTGGAGCTGAAGTAGATGCTGGAGCTGGTGGAACTGAGGCTGTAGCTGGTGCTGAGGTGGTGGCTCTTGTGTCAGCAACTGGCACGGCAGACGACCTCGGACCTCGCGGTACTCTGGCAAAGGCATGAGTGGTAGTCCTGCCTCTCCTCTCCTGCATATCATCTTGGAGCTGCTCCACTACAGTCTGAATCTCCGTTACCTTGACATCCAAGTCATAGAATTTTTGTTCCATGATTCTCTCTAGGCTTGCCTGGTTTTGAGTTAGGGTGGCTAGTCCTTTCTCAATCCGCAGGGTGGATGCAATCAGGTAACCAAGCTGCTCTTGTTTGGTCTTCAAGAAATACTCAGATGCCTCCTCTTGAGTTGGCATCTTGGCAGCTTTCTCCTTCCTTGCCTTCTCCTTCTTTGCGAATGCTTGGGCAGATGATGGCTCATTCTCAGTCATCACAACTTCATTGTCCTCAAAATCTGGATGGATGGGCAAATGTTCCTTGTCCAATAAATATATGCCCGTGCCCATCTTAGAGTTGATGAGCTCCTGAATCTGAGGGGCATATCCGCAACTCCTCTTCTGATCTGCTGCAGTCCTTTTGATAGTTTCCACTATGAGGCTCATCACTTTGAATTTCTGAGGCACATCAAACACATGTAGCAAGTTGATAGCATGGCCTCTAATCATCTTGTGATCTCCAGACTTGGGCAATAAGGTGTGCCTCAAGATCCAATTGATAGTGGGCAGTCCTGACAGAAGGTAATGTACTGAGCCGAACTTGAAAGTATCAAGTGCTTCATTTGGGATCTCCTTGTACATATTGGACATAGAGTTATGGTCCATCTTCTTCTTTGCATATATGTCCAAATCATCATCATGCTCCTCTGGGGCATTAATGATCTGTGCCCACTCAGCAACTGTGGATTGGTACCTTGTACCCTCAGACATCCATGTGATCCTCCCATCTGAATAAAAATGTGTTGTGGAGTAGAACTGCATAATGAGCTCCTCGTTCCACTTTGTGAGCTTCTGCCCAACAAAGTCAGCTACTCCACAAGCTATGAAGCTGTCTTGCACTCCAGGGTAGTGCTCCTCATTGTCCTTGATGTAGGTCCAGTCGACCCATCTCATGTCACAAACTATTGGCTTCTTGTCAAGCAAAACTGTCTCATAGAAATCTTGCTGCTCCTTGGTGTGAAATCTGTAGTCCACTGCTGTCCTTCTCCTTGAAGCATACGGGTCTGCTTCTCTCCACTTCCTCAGCCCTGAATCTCTCCTGAGCTTCATGTCCTCAGCCACAGGATGAGCATCGTTGTGGTCTGGGATTTTGGGCTTTAGCTTTCTTAGGACATTCTCTTCCTCTTCTTCATCAACAGTCTTAGGCACTGGGGCCTTGTTTTTCTCAGCTGCAGGAATGCTCCTTGTATTTCTCTTGGGTGCAGACTTGGGCTTGGAGGCAGCTTTGGGCTTAGATGCAGTAGCCCCTGATCTTATGGCATCACCCATCAGCTTGGGTGCCTTGGGTGCTGGTGCAGCAACCTCTTCTTCCTCTTCCTCTTCCATGATGGAAGCTTTTCCAAGCACTCTAGCCACAATCTTCTTCACCCTTTCCTTTCTTTTCTTGCCCTCAGCTGCAACTGGCTCTATGGGCTTCTCAGATGACATTCTGGCCTTTGACATTGGCTGCCTGCCTGCTGGCCTTTTGATTTTCAGCGCTTGCTTAGTCCCTTGAGCTGGCTCAACTCTCTTGGAAGTGGCCTCTTCCTCTGCCACATAATCTTCATCTTCAGAGTCTGAAGTTCTCTTCTTCCTCTGTCTCGTGGCAGCTTTTGGCAAGTTGCTAGAAGTGCTCCTGCTGCCCTCATCTGAAGAGCTGGAGGGACTAGTGCCCTCACTCATCACCACTTGCTGCTCTGACAAGTTTTGGCTATCACTTTGATCAGACATGCTGCAACTGACTGCTGACCCTGTGAATAGATTATAGATGAGGTAGAAAAGATGAGCATCACAAAATGCAGAGATTTTTGCAAAAGAATGATCCAAAAACTTAGTTTTAGTTTCCCACTGAAATCATCTCGGATCTACTGATTTTCAAACTCGGTGTACCGAAGCAGTTTTGGAACCTAAACTAGTGAACTCGGTAGGATCGAGTCACAGTTCGGTGGCACCGAGACTGCTAGGGTTTCACAGAGTTCCAAAATCGGTCACACCGATAAGTAATTCTCGGTCAGACCGAGTCTCACTTGTGCAATGGCATAAGCCAAATCGGTGGGACCGAGTTTTTCAACTCGGTGGGTCCGAGATGGTTTCGGCGGAAACCTGACCCTAAAATTTTCGAATCAAAGCTAATCTACGGGCGTATTGACTGGATAGGAGTGTTTCAATCGTGGCAAGAATCATGATGATCACAATGTGCTAGGAATCAGATTAGAGAATAGCACAAAGATCAAGTCCATACCCTAGTTCGGCGGGGACTTGCTACAGCGGCAACGGCGGGGCAGAATTCCCGTTGACGGCGATGGAGACCAGCGACTGGAGGCGGCTGGCAGCGAGAAGACAATCTGGAGACCACGTTGGCAGAGCAGGCTATCGCGCGGGCGAAGGGGTTCGGAGAAATTTCCAAAATTTTGCCCGTGACTATATATAGCCCGACCCTGTCGGTGTGACCGAGTGGAACAACTCGGTGGCACCGAGATTCATAACTGCAGGCAGTTACTGAAACTCGGTGTGACCGAAATGTTCAAATCGGTTGCACCGAGATCGAAAACCTAGATCAACTTAATGATCTCGGTAGGACCGAAAGTGGGGTATCAGTCAGACCGAGAATCACAAAGAGGTTTTGGAAGTTTAAGTCTATGACGAATCGGGGACTCCGAGCGCTCCTCACACAGAGTGGTTTGAATCTGACTTGATCAAATTTTGTGATGCAGCATGAATAGAGTTTGAGACGAGAAAAGCATAGATAGCTAGAGGAGGTTCTTAGGCATTCTTGTCCATCCACTTGGCAAAAAGAAATAAAACCGAACAATCAAAACAACAAGTGGATGTCCTCGAATGAGTAAAATATGCAACCAGCATGCTCACACAATAAGATGGCAAATGAAATATGTGACAAGGCATGCACAACCAATTCTAGCATCTATCAAGCAATTTGCAATGACTAGGTCATCTATATATGAGTATATTGACTTAGGAGTCAAGTGAGAGCCCTTGATCGTAGGTCATACTCATCGTTTAAGCTCAAGTGGGGTTACCACTTTTACATAAGGCATTGTTGTGTTCACATCTTTAGAGTTGCTTTAGCTCAAGTCTTAGAGTAAAGCTCCCCCTAGATGTGATATCCCCCCAAAGAGGGATGAACTAACCTTGGGTTTTGTCGATGATGACTTCATGTAGATGTTGAAGATGTGGATGCTCAATGTTGATGTAGATCACTTGGAGCTATCCATTTGAGTGAATTGCACTTTCAATACCTACATGGGTTAGTCCCACAAGGAACAAACAAGGATATCCATAGACATAGAGTGATGCACACACAAGATGATGTCCATGAAAGCTTTTAGGTTACCTTGTCCCTTGTCTTACCAACAAGAGGGTTTGTGACTCCTTGAACTAGTGCAAGATATGGAAGTTGATTGCACTTGTTCTTGCCAAAATGATAAGAGTGAAGTATGTTGGCGGAGTCACCCTCAAGAACTCTCTAGTTCTTCTTCTTTTGGATCCACATCATCTTGATGGGAATCCTTGGTTTTGTAGTCGTACTTGATGAAGTGGAACTTGAAGTAGTCTTGGGAATCCACTTGACTAAGGTCTTAGGAGCTTCTTCAAATGCATAAATTTCCTCTTGAAGCTTGTCCTTGCCTTTTTGCTTGTAGTCTTGTGGTGGAAGATCATCTTGAGCTTGTGTCCCCTTGAAAGAAGTATCATACTTCTCTTGTTGAGGAACAAACTTTGTCTTGGGGTATTGATCTTCTTCCCACTCAACTCCATTGTCATTGAACTTTCGTTCAAAACCAACACCTTGATTCTTCCGGTGCATTCCTTGCTTGCGCACAATTTCCTCGAATTGCTTACTCCCGGCAAGGCTTTTGTACACTCCTTTCTCTATAATTCCCTTCAATAAACTATTTTCTTGCTCAAGTGTAACTTGGCTAAGAGAATCATTAGTGGAATCAAGAGAACTACTAGAAGCAACAATATTGGATTTAGCATGATCATTGTTACTGCTAGAGGAAGAATCTTTCTTGTTCTTGTTACTAGACTTGACTTGAGGCATGTAAGTGGATAAGGGTAAACGCTTGGCAATGTAAGAAGAACTTTTCTTGTGGAGATCATCATTGATTGCTTTTAAGAACTCATGCTCTTGCTCAAGATTGAGCTTTTCAAAGCGTAATTTCTCATGAGCTCTTAAAAGTTCTCGATGATCTTCGAAGATAGTTTCATGAGCTAACTTAAGAGTGTTTAGTTCTTTAGTTAGAGCCTCAATCTTCTCCTTATCATTGTCATTCGTTTTATCTTGATTAGCATGTTTAATTGACGTTTCATCATAGTATTCATCACTAGAGTTGTCAACAAGCAAATCATCGCCTAACAAGTCATCTTCATCACTATTGAAATCAACATACTCGGGGTGTGTTACCTTAGGACCTTTGGCCATGAAGCATCTTCCAATTCCTTCATTTGGTGAGTCAAATATGTCGTAGGAGTTGGTTGACACGAGTGCTAGACCGGCAACACCTTCATCTTGAGTATCTTCGGAGTCGGAGTGATAACTTCTCTCGGAGTGGGTGTCGGAGTCGGAGCCGGATACCCATTCACCAACATGAGCTTGATGTCTTCGTCTTGTGTAGCTCCTTGATGATTTTTCCTTCCTTTCCGAATCCTTGCTTCTCCGTGAGTATCTTCGTTCATAACGATCATCTCTACTCCTTCTCTCTCTTGGTGGTGATTCTTTGCTTCTTCTTCTTGGAGAATCTTCTCTTCTCTTGTAGGGAGCCGGACACTCATTGGAATAGTGTCTGGGTCTTCCACAACTGTAGCAGTTTCGCTCTCGACTAGAAGATCTTTTGTCATTGTAGGACCTTGACTTGAAGCTTCTATCTTTGCTTCTACTCTTGTAGAACTTGTTGAAGTTCTTCACCATTAAGCTCAATTCTTCATTGAAGTCTTGTTTCTCATTTGATGATGTAGGGGCTTCACATGAGGCTTTATAGGCACCACTTGATTTGTTGTGAAGTTCCTCTTTATCCTTAAGTGACATCTCATGAGCAACAATTCTTCCAATCACCTCCGTTGGCTTGAGATCTTTGTAATTGGGCATCATTTGGATGCACACGGTATCATATTTTCCATCCAAGGCTCTTAGAATCTTCTTGATGATGAATCTGTCGGTCATCTCTTCACTTCCTAAGCCGGCAATCTCATTTGTGATGAGAGCAAGCCTAGAGTACATTTCAGCGACACCTTCACCATCCTTCATCTTGAACTTGTCAAGTTGGCTTTGAAGCACATCCAACTTGGATTCCTTGACGGAGTCAGTACCTTCGTGCATATCAATCAAAGTGTCCCAAATTTCCTTTCCATTCTCAAGACGGCTAATTTTGTTGAATTCTTCGGGGCACAATCCGTTGAAGAGAATATCACAAGCTTGAGCATTGTATTGCAACATCTTCAACTCATCCGCGGTAGCTTCACGGTTTGGTTCTCTCCCATCAAAGAAGTCACCTTGCAAACCAACACACACAATAGCCCAAACGGCGGGGTTATGTCCAAGAATATGCATTTTCATTTTATGCTTCCAACTAGCAAAATTAGTACCATCAAAGTAAGGACCTCTACGGTGGTAATTTCCCTCGCTAGACACCATACTCTCCTAGGTTGTGAAACCAAGGCTATGATCACCAAAAGCTATGGAGATCAAAGCAAATGGAGACCAAAGCTCTGATACCAATTGTAGGATCGAAAGTATGTCTAGAGGGGGGTGATTAGACTACTTGACCAAATAAAAACTTAACCTTTTCCCAATTTTAGTTCTTGGCAGATTTTAGCTAATTTAGGACAAGTCAAGCAATCATCACATAATTCAAGCAAGCATGCAAAGAGTATATAGGCAGCGGAAGGTAAAGCATGCAACTTGCAAGAATGTAAAGGGAAGGGTTTGGAGAATTCAAACGCAATTGGAGACACGGATGTTTTTCCCGTGGTTCGGATAGGTGGTGCTATCCTACATCCACGTTGATGGAGACTTCAACCCACGAAGGGTAACGGTTGCACGAGTCCACACAGGGCTCCACCCAAGGGTAACGGTTGCGCGAGCCCACACAGGGCTCCACCCACGAAGGGTCCACGAAGAAGCAACCACCCACAAAGGGTCCACGAAGAAGCAACCTTGTCTATCCCACCATGGCCATCGCCCACACAGGACTTGCCTCACTAGCGGTAGATCTTCACGAAGTAGGCGATCTCCTTGACCTTACAAACTCCTTGGTTCAACTCCACAATCTTGTCGAAGGCTCCCAAGTGACACCTAGCCAATCTAGGAGACACCACTCTCCAAGAAGTAACAAATGGTGTGTAGGTAATGAACTCCTTGCTCTTGTGCTTCAAATGATAGTCTCCCCAACACTCAACTCTCTCTCATAGGATTTGGATTTGGTGGAAAGAAGATTTGAGTGGAAAGCAACTTGGGAAGGCTAGAGATCAAGATTCATATGGTAGGAATGGAATATCTTGGTCTCAACACATGAGTAGGTGGTTCTCTCTCAGAACATAAGAATTGGAATGGTGTGTGTGTTCTGATGGCTCTCTCTCGAATGAGAAGGAGGTGGAGGGGTTTATATAGCCTCCACACAAAATCCAACCGTTACACAGAGTTTTCCAATCTCGGTGGGACCGAATCAACAAACTCGGTCGGACCTAAAATGTAAACCTAGTGTCCGTTAGAGATTTTCGGTGGGACTGACATGCAACTCGGTAGGACCGATATGGTTAGGGTTTGGGTATAACGTAATCTCAGTGAGACCGATTACACAAACTCGGTGAGACCGAATTTGGTAATTAGCTAACCAGAGAGTTGGTCAGGAAAACTCGGTGGGACCGATTTGCTCTTTCGGTGAGACCGAGTGGAACTCGGTGAGACCGAAAAGCTACAAAGGGGAAACACTGAATTTACATTGCAATCTCGGTGGGACCGATTCGCTCTTTCGGTGAGACCGAAAAGTTATGAAAGGGAAACAGAGAGTTTGCAATCCCATCTCGGTGAGACCGAGATCCCTATCGGTAGAACCGAATTGCTAGGGTTTGGCAGTGGCTAATGACAAGTGAAACTCGGTGGCGCCGGATAGGAAAAATCGGTAGGACCGAGTTTGGCTTAGGGTTTAGGTCATATGTGGATATGGGAAAGTAGTTGAGGGTTTTGGAGCATATCACTAAGCACATGAAGCAAGAGGCTCATTAAGCAACACCTCATCCCTCCTTGATAGTATCGGCTTTTCCTAAAGACTCAATGTGATCTTGGATCACTAAAATATAAAATGAAGAGTCTTGAGCTTTTGATCTTGAGCCAATCCTTTGTCCTTAGCATTTTGAGGGTTCCACTTTCACATCCATGCCATGCCAATCATTGAGCTTTCCTGAAATAATCATCTTGGAATAGCATTAGCTCAATGAGCTATATGTTGTTATGAATTACCAAAACCACCTAGGGATAGTTGCACTTTCAAATTTTGATATGTCGCAAGTTATTGATGATGCTACTTCTACTATGAATGATGCTTATGATGATGCTAGTACCTTGCTTGATAATGATGATGTGCCACTTGGTGAATTTCTTGATAAACAAATTGCTAGAGTTATACAACATGATGTTGCTGAATCTGATGATGAGCTTGAGACTGAAACTCCTCAAATTCCTACTAGAACTAGCCTTCCTAGATATGAATTGCCTAAGGTACCGGAAGGTTATATTATGAGTGAATAAACAACTAGAGATATTCTTGCTTGCAATGATAGAGATGATCTAGAGAAATTATTACACAAGTATAAAGAAAAATCTCTGAATGCTAGAATGAAGTGTGATCCTAAGTTTGCAACTTCACCTATCTTTTTTGATGATAAGGATTATGAATTCTATGTCGACCCAGAGTTAATTACTTTGGTTGAATCTGATCTTTCCATGGTTTTGAAACTGAAATTGTTGTGGCACATCTTAATAAGTTGAATGATATAACCACCCTTTTTACTCATGATGAGAAAACTCGCTACTACTTTATTCTCAAATTATTTCCTTTATCATTAAAGGGTGATGCTAAAGCTTTGTACAATACTCTTGCTCCTGGTTGTGTGCGTAGTCCCTAGGATATGATTTATTACTTCTCTGAAAAATATTTTCCCACTCATAAGAAACAAGCTGCCTTACAGGAAATATTTAACTTTGTGCATATTAAAGAAGAGAGTCTCCCACAAGCTTGGGGGAGGCTTTGCCAGTTACTTAATTCTTTGCCTGATCATCCTCTTAAGAACAATGAAATACTTGATATCTTCTATAATGGACTAACCGATGCTTCTAGGGATGCTATCTCTGATGCCTCTAGTGAACCTGTAATAGAAAAACCTCCTGATAATGATAATGAAACTTCTATCTCTGATGCTAAAACTCAGTCTGGTAATGAACATTCACCTAGTGATAATGAAAAAGATAATGCTGATGTTCATGAAGACTCACAACCTAATAATAATAAAGAACAAGACTATGATGTTGAGATAGAACCACGTGTTGATCTTGATAACGCACAACCTAAAAATAAAAGATATGACAAAAGAGACTTTGTGGCTAGAAAACACGGTAAAGAAAGAGAACCATGGGTTCAAAAACCTATGCCTTTTCCACCTAAGTCAACTAAAAAGAATGATGATGAAGAATTTGAACGCTTTGCTGAAATGCTGAGGCCAGTCTTTTTGCGTACTCGCTTGACTGATATCCTAAAATTGCCTCCACATGCAAAGTATATGAAAGACATCATCACAAATAAGAGAAAAATACCGGAAGCTAAAATCTCCACTATGCTTGCTAATTACACTTTTAAAGATGGAGTACCTAAAAAACTTGGAGATCCGGGAATACCAACTATACCTTGCTCTATCAAAAAGAATTATGTGAAAACTGCTTTGTGTGGTTTAGGAGCAGGTGTTAGTGTTATGCCTTTCTCTTTATATAAAATACTTGACTTGAATAAACCCACACCTACTGAAATATCTTTGCAAATGGCGAACAAATCAACTGCCATACCTATAGGTATCTGTGAGGATGTGCCCGTTGTTGTTGCTAATGTTACTATTTTGACTGACTTTGTTATACTTGAGATGCCCGAGGACGACAACATGTCGATTATCCTTGGTAGACCCTTCTTGAATACTGCAGAGGCTGTTATTGATTGCAATAAAAACAAGGCTACTTTTCATATTAATGGCAATGAGCATACTGCACTTCCCGAAGAAACAATTCCAAGTGAATGGTATTAATGTTATTGAAAAATCTCTGACAATCACAATTGGAAGTTTTCAAATACCTCTACCTACTGTAAAAATATATATGAAATACTTATTGTTGGGGAAATGCATATCCCCATTGAGGTCACTTAGTGATTTACAAAAGTTCTTCGTTTTCATGCTAATCAAAAGTGGTTGTTAATAAGACAAGATCAACCTTATTAATGGATCATTTTTGAACAGTATGAAGTTGATGAATTTAGCAAGCACTACCTTCTGTCCTTACCTTTTGTTTTCTATTTTTATTAGTTAAATAAAATAAAATGCCATGTTTTGTCTATTTTCTGAATTCTAGTGCAATAAAAAATGACCCAAAAATAAAAGTTCTCAGAATGCCCTGAAAATTTTACACGATTTTTTTCTGAATATTTCTGAATTTCTGGTGCAAATAATACCAAAGGGAGGTGCACCCGGTGGGCACAACCCACCTGGGCACGCCAGGACCCCCAGGCACGCCCTGGTGGGTTGTTTTCCCCACGTGGGCCCCCCTCACTTACCTCTTCATCCCACATCATCACTTACCTCCAAAAAAAATCTCCATTGCTCTCTCTCCCGTGTTCTTGAGCTCAAACCCACTGATTTCGATCTCTTTGCTCGAAGCTCCATTTCCGAAACTGTTTCGGGGATTGTTGCTTGGTATGTGACTCCACCGTTTGTCCAATTAGTTTTTGCTTTAGTGGTTTATATTTTGAATAATTAGCTACTATCGGTGCTGTTGTAGATGTGATTGCATTTTAAATTCTTAGTGTTCTAAGTAGTTTGAATGCTTGCCATGGCTTCTATGTATCCCTATGAGTAGTTGCTATCAATTTTATAAAGTTTTGTTGACAAATTTTTGTCACCCCAATAATTTATTTTTAGAAAATTGTACGCGGACATGATGAACCTATTTGGAAGGAGTTCTTCGAGGAGATGATCCTCGGGGGCATCTTCTTGTGACAGTTTTGCTCGCTGGCCTTATGTTGAACCAAGTGAAAGTTCCACGTGAGATGTCGCCACCAAAACATTCTTATGGCCTTGCGACGAGTATATGGTGCATGTGGGCATTAAGTAGGAATTTGAGCAATATGTTCACAATGCTGGTCTCGATCCCTACCTTTCAGATAAGTGTGAACAACACCAACTTCTCACTGAATCATTTGTGAAAGGATTTAAATATTTTCCACGTGACTCTAGGGTGTCGTTTATGCTTTATGATAGTCCATTTACCATCTCACTAGAGAATTTTTCTTATCACTGCAAGCTTCCATTTTGGGGTTCGCTTGACGAACCACCAAAGGCTGAGTTCGAAACATTCTTAACGAGCCTTTGTTACGGTGAAAGGAGGGGAGTGACTCAAGGTGGAATAAAGAGCATTCATTTTCCCGCAATTCAGTACTTTGCGTTATTTAATGGGAAATGCATAGTAGGCAAGCAAGACTGTAGCACGCTTTGTGCTCTAGACTTGAGCCTCATATGTACTGCTCTCATCGGTGAAAGGAATTATAACCTTCCAGCCATTGTTGCACGCAGACTTCAACAAAACACTAACAGCAGCTGGTTCTATGGTGGAATTTATGCCACGCGTTTAGCATGAGGGTTGGGTGCTTCACCTCTGCCCTTTGATCCTATTCTACCCACGCAGTATTTAGATTTTAACACCTTAAAAGACCATAAGATTCTCAAGGGAAAGGCCGATAACTTCAGTTCTAGTCTTTTGTTTAACCAAACATCTGCCGTGCCTACGCCTGCTCTTTTTTATTATCACAGCAAGGGAAGATATTTTGTTCTTGAGAGCGAGGCCCGAGCTCACAACGCAGCAGTAGAGGCATCACGGCGGGCTGAGGCATCTGCACCAAGAGCCTCCGTGAGCTACCATGCCAACTACTATCCTCCAGGCTACTGATCGACTACCAAGTTAGGCCAAAAGCCTATGCTTGGGGGAGTACGTGTTTCCACCGACTTTACATTCATCTCCACTTATTCCATTTGTCGGTTTCCACACTTTTTCATTGTATCATCCATGCTTAGATTTATTTCATTGCTTTCTTCTTGTGTGTTTGAAGAACTTTAGAAAAAAGCAAAAAAAAAAGTTATAGTTAATTTACTTTCTATGCATGCTTAGTAGTATTATTAAAAAGAAAACCAAAAAAGATTTCCTTGTTCTTCTTTTGCTTGTTGGGAGATTTCTCGTGTAAATAGTTTTTCTTGTTTTTGCTTTTCTCTTTTATTTGCTTGTTCAAGAAAACCAAAAACTCCAAAAATATTTCGGTGTGTTTCTCTGAATTTCTTTTCTTTTTATTCGAGTTATATAGAGGAGAAGACCACGATGAAAATGTTGAGTGGCTCTCATACGAATAATTGTTGAACTAATAAAGAGCACATTTTACCTTGTCTTCTCCTGTTGAATAAAATGTTTGCAGATTCCAGCTTAGTCCATGGCACACTGATTGATTGCTCTCTGACTATAGCGCCACAAAAGCTCCTGTCTGCTAGGACTACGTCATTATTTCCCCAAAGAGGAAGGGATGATGCAGCACAGCGGTGGTAGGTATTTCCCTCAGTGAAGAAACTAAGGTTATCAAACTAGTAGGAGAACCAAGCAACACAACGAAAACAACACCTGCACACAAATAACAACACCTCGCATCCCGATGTGTTAAAGGGGTTGTCAATCCCTTTCGGGTAACGATGCCAGAAAATTGTAGTAGATTGAAATAATAGATCGCAAATAAAATAAAGTGCAGCAAGTATTTTTTGGTTTAGTAGATCTGAATAAAAATGCAAAGGAAAAGTAGATCGCAAGCGAATATATGAGGAAGAAGACCCGGGGGCTGTGGGTTTCACTAGTGGCTTCTCTCGAGAAAGATAGCAAACGGTGGGTAAACAAATTACTGTTGGACAATTGATAGAACCTCAAATAATTCTGACAATATCTAGTCAATGATCATTACATAGGCATCACGTCCAAGATTAGTAGACCGACTCCTGCCTGTATCTACTACTATTACTCCACACATCGACCGCTATCCAACATGCATCTAGTGTATTAAGTTCATGGAAAAACAGAGTAATGCAATAAGAACGACAACATGATGTAGACAAGATCCATTTATATAATGAGTAGATATAGATCCCATCTTTTTATCCTTAGTAGCAACGATACATACGTGTCGGTTCCCTTTCTATCACTGGGATCAAGCACCGTAAGATCGAACCCACTACCGGGCACCTCTTCCCATTGCAAGATAAATAGATCAAGTTGGCCAAACAAAACCTAAATATCAGAGAAGAAATACAAGGCTATAAGAGATCAAAGAAACTCAAATAACTTTCATGGATATAAAAAGATATGACTGATCATAAACTCAAAGTTCATCAGATCCCAAGAAACACACCACAAAAAGAGTTACATCATATGGATCTCCAAGAGACCATTGTATTGAGAATTTAGCGAGAGAGAGAGAGAGAAAGCCATCTAGCTACTAACTATGGACCCGAAGGTCTACGAAGAACTACTTATGCATCATCGGAGAGGCACCAATGGAGGTGGTGAACCCCATCCGAGGTGGTGTCTAGATTGGATCTGGTGGTTCTGGACTCTATAGCGGCTGGATGTATATTTCGTCGACTCCCCTAGGGTTTTGGGAATATTTGGGTATTTATAGAGCAAAGAGGTGGTCTTGGGGGCAGCCGAGGTGGGCACAACCCACCAGGGCATGCCTGGGCCTCCTGGCGCGCCCTGGTGGGTTGTCCCCTCCTCGGGACTCCCCCCAGATGCAACCAGGGCCCAACTTGTTCCTTCCGGTCCATAAAAAATCTCCGTAAAGTTAAAAATAGGAACTGACACTTGGCACTATGTCAATAGGTTAGTACCAAAAAATAATATAAAATGACCATAAAATTATTATAAACATCCAAGATTGATAAAATAACAGCATGGAACAATAAAAAATTATAGATACATTGGAGACGTATCAACATCCCCAAGCTTAACTCCTACTCGTCCTCGAGTAGGTAAGTGATAAAAACAGAATTTTTGATGTGGAGTGTTGTTTAACATGTCATATCATATTCTTTTCTTTATAGCATGGACGATTGGACTTTTATGTGATTCAAAGCAATAGTCTAGTGTTGACATAATAATTTAGATACTCAAGCATATCAACAAGCAACCATGTCTTTCAAAATATCAATGCTAAAATAAGTTATCACTACAAAATCATATAGTCTTGTCATGCTCTGTCTTCTTAACACAAAGTATTTATCATGCACAACCCCGATGACAAGCCGAGCAATTGGTTCATACTTTTTAACGCGCTTCAGCTTTTTCAACTCTTACGCAAATACATGAGCGCAAGCCATGGATATAGCACTACGGGTGGAATAGAGTATGCTGATAGGGGTAAATATAGAGAAGACAAAAAGTAAGAAAGTCTCACATCGATGCGGCTAACCAACGGGCTATGGAGATGCCCATCAATCGATATCAACGTGAGGAGTAGGGATTGCCATGCAATGAATGCACTAAGATCTATAAGTGTATGAAAGCTCAATATGAAAACTAAGTGGGTGTGCATCTAATCCTATAATGAAAAATTCCCACTAGTATATGAAAGTGACAACATAGGAGACTCTCCATATGAAAAACATGGTGCTACATTGAAGCACAAGTGTGGTAAAGGATACAACAATGCCCCTTCTCTCTTTGTTTAGTATTTCTTTTGTTCTTTCTTTTTTATTTTTCTTTTCTCTCTCTTTATTTCTTTTTCTCTCTCATTGTCCGGAGTCTCATCCCGACTTGTGGGGGAATCATAGTCTCCATCATCCTTTCCTCACTAGGGCACTGCTCTAAAACTGATTAGTGATGATCATCACACTTCTATTTACTTATAACTCGAAAGAAATAAAAATTACAACTCGATACCTATGACAAAGTATGACTCTATATGAATTCTTCTGGCTTGTACCAGGATGTGCAATGATCTAGCGTAACATGTATTAAAAATGATGAATGGTGGCTGAGCCACAAACACTATGTTAGATATATGATCATGCAAAGCAATATGACAGTGAATGCTCAAGTCATCAAACAGAAGCGGTGGAAGTTGCATGGCAACATATCTCGGAATGGCCATGGAAAAAGAGATAATAGGTAGGTATGGTGGCTGTTTTGAGGAAGATATAGTGAGACTTATGTGTGATAGAGCGTATCATATCACGGGGTTTGGATGCACCTGTGAAGTTTGCACCACGTCTCAATGTGAGAAAGGGCAATGCACAGTACCGTATAGGCTAGCAAATTGCGAAAAGGTAAGAGTGCGTATAATCCATGGACTCACATTAGTCATAAAGAACTCATATACTTATTACAAAAGTTTATTAGCCCTCGAAGCAAAGTACGCATGCCCCTAGGGGTATAGATTGGTAGGAAAAGACCATCGCTCGTCCCCGGCCGCCACTCATAAGGAAGACAATCACAAATAAATCATGCTCCAACATCATAGCATAATGAGTGACTATATGTGCATGCTTCGGGAATCACAAACCTTAACACCAATATTCCTACTAGAGCATAATTACTCATCAACATAACTCACATATCACATCATCATATCTCAAAACTATTACTAAGAATCAAGTTTATTTTGTCCAATGATCTTCATGAATTTTTTTCTTTTCTTTATCCTTCTTGGATATCTATCACTTTGGGACTAATTTTCATGTGTCGCTTTTCATAAGATTAATCAAATATAAGTGAAGATCATGATCATAACAAATTTTCTTTCTCTCAAAATAATTGAAGTGAAGTAAGAGAGAATTTCTTCAAAATTTTACTAACTCTCAAATAAATCTAAATGAAGCAAGAGAGCATTTCTTCAAAATTTTACTAACTCTCAAATAAATCTAAGTGAAGCAAGAGAGCATTTCTTCAAAATACTAAGCACACCGTGTTCAAAAAGATATAAGTGAAGCACTAGAGCAAGTCCTAGCTCATAAAATATTTAAGTGAAGCATAGAGAGCAATTCTAACAAGTCATGACATAATTTTGGCTCTCTCAAATAGGTGTGTCCAGCAAGGATTGATGACTTAAAACACAAAATAAAACAATCAAAGACTCATATCATACAATATGCTCCAAGAAAAACACATATCATGTAACGAATAAAAATGTAGTCTCGAGTAAAATACCGATAGTCGTTGGAAGAAAGCGGGGATGCCACTCGGGGGCATCACCAAGCTTAGTTTGTTTCTCATTATTGGATAATAGCTTGGGATGCCGGGGCATCCCCAAGCTAAGGCTCTTCCATCCTTCCTTGATCCATCGTAAGATAACCCAAAACTTGAAAACTTCAATCACACAAAACTCAACAAAACATTCGTGAGATCCGTTAGTATTAGAATAATAAACCACTACTATAAGTGATGTATCAAACCAATCCATATTTTGTTTTTGTATTATATCTACTGTATTCCAACTTTTCTATGGCAAAAACTCATCAAAGAAAACCATAGAGCCATCAAAATAAGCACACAACACAAAGAAATCAGAATATGTCAAAACAGAACAGTCTGTAGCAATTTGACTATTTCGAATACTTCCGTAACTCCAAAAATTCTGAAATATTAGGAAGGCCTCATAAATTCGTATATTGATCTAATTGAAGTGGAATGGGTATTTTATCGCTCTCTGGTAAAATATGACAATTAATTTCGTGAGCATAAAAGTTTCTGTTTTTCAGCAAGATCAAACAACTATCACCCAAGAAGACCCTAAAGGCTTTACTTGGCACAAACACTAATTAAAACATAAAAACACAATCATAAAAGTAGCATAATTGTGCTTAACACACAAAAACAGGAAGCAAAAAGCAAAAATAAATTTTATTCATTGGGTTGCCTCCTGTCGGCGTTCTGGGAACGTGGGTCCCCAGACTTGCCTGTCTGCGGCCTGCGGCGTGGCTGAAAGGGGGGCCCAGCACGGCCCATCTTCACCAACACAGACCCAAGACCCTCGCGAGGGGCCAAGCCTCGCGGGGCGGACGACGCGGAGCTTCCTCAGGCACAATGTCATCAGGCTGGCTCGCGAGGAGGCGGAGAGATCAAGGCGGGGTACCTCACGAGGTGCCCGTGATGCAAGCCATGACGACCAAAGGTGCCAGGCGGGTGCCAGCCCGCGCAGTGTCCTCCTTTCCTCTTTGGTGCAAAGGGAGCAAGCGCAGCCGCGGAGTACCGAGGCATCAGGCAAAGGTTGCCATTTCGGTGCAATAAGACCAAGACCAGGAGGACTGCAAGACAGAGGTCATTGTGGAGCCCAAGACGGCGTCACTACCAGAGCATTGTGCAGTCGAAGACTACTTTTGTCAGGATAGATGGTACTAGTTGTCCCCCTTCAAATTAGCCCGCCATTGTTGGCTCCCTTCCCGCTCGATATTTGGGAAGAGGACCAGGGCCTCTATAAATAGGACCAGCCACCCACAGAACAAGAGAGGGACGAGGGAAGAGAAAAAAGACGAGAGAAGGAAAAGAGAAGGAAGGAGAGAGAGAGAAGGGTGACTGAACTCCTCCCAGCAGTTCATCGCCCCAGCCAAGAGCAGACCCTCGCGAGGCTGTTCTTCCTTGTATTGTTCATCATCATCAGCCCAAGAGGCAATCCACCATGCCACACACTGGCGTAGGGTATTACACCACAACGGTGGCCCGAACCAGTATAAACCCTGTGTCATTTGTGTTGTTCTTTCCATTGCTTAGATCTTAGCGAGGCGGAGGGGTGCAGGTAGGTAGGAGGCGAAATCTCCGCGCGCACCCCAGTGTTCGAACCTCAAGGGTCTGCCGGAACCCGAAATCCGACATTTGGCGCGCCATGTAGGGGTGCGCCGGAATTCGTCTTCCACCGCCCCGTTCTCCTCCGACCATCGCGCCCATGTCTGACGCTCGTCGGGCCCGCGTTGAGCGCCGGGCCGCTCTCGCTTCCCGCGTCGCCCAGACGGCTCCTGTCGGTGGGTGTCCTCGCCGTTCCCCGTCACCTACCGTCAACGCCGCCACCGGCCTGGCGGGGGACGAGCAGCAAGCATCGTCTCAGCATCCGTCCGTGCGGCAAGAAGGCTGCACCGCTACTCCCTCGCTCACCCCAGCTGGTTCTTCGTCCCGCGCGCTCCGCGCACCCATGGAGGCTCGAGTTGTGCTCATCGCGGCAAACGAGCTCCTGCGCTACCGTCCCGTCGACGACGTCTACGAATAATGGCTCGACCGCATCGCCGAGCTCGTCCGCGCCGTAGGGGGCTCTCCTGTGCCGTCCGCTCCGCTGCACTGCGACCCGCCCCGCGCGGGCGACGAAGCTCCGGCGGCGCCCCGGCCGCCTCCTCCACAAGAAGGCGCCATGGCTCCAACACGCGTGGCCCCTGGGCGGAACCCGCTCTGTCAGGTGCCAGCACGGCAAGAGCAGAGCTGCCAAGAAGTCCCTCGCCCGCAAGAAGCTGCCCGGGCGCTCCCTGCTCCAGCACGTCACGACCATGCTCCTGCTCCCGCATGTCAAGACCCAGCTGTAGCGCGTGGGGACATGCAAGACCAAGCTCTCCGTCACCCAAGGCCTCCCATGGCCACAGCAGGCTGCCATGCCTTCACCACCGAGCTACGCAGCGTCGCGTGGCCCGGCAAGTTCAAGCCGGACCTGCCTCCTCGTTATGACGGCACGGCTGACCCTGCGGAGTTCCTCCAGCTCTACGAGCTGGGCATCGAAGCTGCCAACGGAGACGAGAAGGTCATGGCGAACTGGTATCCCATGGCGCTTAAGGACGGGTCCGCACCTGGCTCCTGAACCTGGCTCCAGGCACGATCTCCTCCTGGGACGAGATGCGCACCCGCTTCATCGCCAACTTCCAAGGTACTCACGACCGGCCACCCGCCGTGAGCGACATGCGCCGCATCAAGCAACAACCCGGGGAGACCCTGCAGAAGTACATCCAGCGCTTCAACAACGCACGCCTCAAGATTCCCAAGGTGACTGAGGAGGCAATCATCTCAGCCTTCTTCGACGGCGTGCGCGATGTCAAGATGAAGGAGGAGCTGGCGATGCATGAAGACCTATGCACTTCCTTGGAGCTGTTCAACTTGGCGACCAAGTGCGCCAGGGCTGAGGAAGGGCGTCTCTCCAGCTTCCTGCCGCAGACCCAGAATAGAAGAAGCCCAAGGCCAAGGACGTGAAGCGCAAGGGGGCTGCCGTGCTTGCGGCAGAACCAGACACCAAGCGGGGAAGAGATTAGCCTGAACCTTCCAAGGGCAGCCGGTACTGTGTGTACCATGACCTCCACACCCACAACACCAACGAATGTCAATAGCTCCGAGCCGTGCGAGAAGGAAGGATCGGCCGTCACCCCGACCGCGGTGACCGGGGCTACGGTCGAGGAGGAGGAAGGAACGCATGACGCTAGGAAGACCGTGGCCCGCGCCAAGGGTGGCGCGATCAACCTCACAAGGATCGCTGGCAAGACCCGCCTCGCGAGGGAGACTGGAGGGATCAGCCTCGCGAGGATCGCCCGCATGGCAATGCAGGCCTCCCTCCGCTGCCGCCGCAGCCAAGGAGAAACGAGGACCGCCACCAAGATGAGGGGGCTGGGGGGCTTCCAGGAGCCGCACGCGATCGCCTGCATCCTGGGCGGGGCTCAGGCCCCAGCCTCTCAACGCATCTTCAACAGTTCGCCCGCGAAGTGAATGCAGTCCTCCCCAGGCTTGAAGCCACGCGCCCTCTCAGGTGGTCGGCGTGCGCCATCATGTTCAGCTCAGTAGATCAGCTCAAGAGTGCGGCTACAGCCGGAGTCCTCCCGATGCTTTGTTCCCCAATCATCAGCAACGTGGTGGTCACCAGGACCCTCATCGATGGCGGGGCAGGGCTGAACGTCCTGTCCGTGGAAACATTCAACAATCTTCAAGTGCCCTACAGCCAGCTTCAACCAACCAAGCCCTTCTCCGGAATCACCGACGGCTCCACGGTCCCGATTGGGCAGGTCCGCCTCCCTGTCACCTTCGGGGCAGGCGACAACTACCGCACCGAGCTCATCGACTTCGACGTCGCTCACATTCGCCTACCGTACAACGCCATCCTTGGGTACCCGGCGCTGGCCAAGTTCATGGCCGTAACTCACCACGGCTACAACGTCCTCAAGATGCCAGGAAGTGGTGGAGTCATCACGGTGCCCTGTGAAGAGAAGGACGCAGTGTGTTCCCTGGAACGAGCCTTTCAGGCCGCGTCACTGGAAGACCCGGATCGCGGAAGCAGGAGGCTTCCCGAGACCGCCCCCAAGAAGAAGAAGACATTGTCCGGCCCGGTCCCTCAGGAGGCAGGCCCCTCTGGGCTGTGCCTGCCTAGGGAGAACCTCCTTCCGTCGCATAGGAAAGCGCGCCCGGATCCCTCCTCAGGCAGGGCTTGGGGGCTCTCCCCTAGAGGGCCACCGACCTGGCTAGGGTCACGAGGGACGCGCTTGGGCACCACATGGAGGCGTGCTTCGAAGCACGTTTCCCTCAAGAAGGAGTAAGGCAAGGAGGGCCAGACCCTCAGGAGTTCGTCAGCAAGGCCATTCAGGAGCTACAGGAGTCAAGGGTCATGAAAGGCGGCCGCCGTCTACCAGCAGTGGCTCCCCATCCACGCGAGGATGGTGTGCTGCGCGTCTGCATCGACATACCAGGGCTCAACCGAGTTGCCTCTCTAGAGCGCCTCTGGCCCTCGCGAGTGGGGCGCTGCGGAGGTCCACCCCACAGCTGCATTCGCATGCCTTATGGCTTGCCGAACACGGCTGTCACGTACCAGCGCCTCATGAGGGGCATCATGGAGGCACAAGAGGCCAGGCGTTCCGCAGCCCTGGCGGAGATGAACATGGCCCGCAGGGAGCCACCAGCGCCTCCGGAGCCTCCTGAGGCCCCTAGGCCTGGGGGCTCGTGAGGATCGGCTTCCGCAGCCCACCGAGTCTGCTACACCAACACCCCTTCGTCCTCAACGTCATCAGGTGACATCTTTCAAGTTTTACTTCCAGCTGGGAGCGCCCCCCAGGGCTGCATTATTCCCAGGCCGCGTGGGTCCGTCCCTGCGGCATGTATCCCTTTTATTTCATGTTGTTAGCTTACCTTGTTGGGGGCGCCCCTCGGGCTGCATGATCCCCAAGTCGCTCGGGCCAGACCCAGTGATGTCCGCCTTCCCAGCATCTATTTGAATGAATCCACTCCTTCACGGCTAATGTGTTCGACCTAGCTGCCTGCTCAACTAACGCCAACTGACGGAACTGCTCTCAAACGGCACGACGCTTGCGCATGGGTCCGTCCCTGCAACGCCGACAAACCTGAATGGCTGAGCTCTGGCTGCGGCATCCCCGCATGGCACCACCTCGTCAAGCCTTCAGTGCCTCGTACCCCTCGGAAGCAACCAACGGCTGTCTGTCAATTGTCATGGCAACCCCTCATTTTTTCTATGATGGGTCTACAGGATCTCCTGAAGGAGCTGCGTCAGGCGAGGCCCTTGCGGTGTCTCCTTCGCTCTCATCCGCGCGAACCGCTTGCACGTTAAAGGGGGGGTGCCTGAGCATCGCGACTCAGGGCTCCTACTGGCTCTCTAGCCCTCACCCTCTGGCCTTGTCCACGGCATCGCGACCTGGCATACCAGCGACGGCTGAGACTTGCTCGAGGGCCGGGACCCGAGGACGTAGAGCAGAAAGGGGAGCAAAGGCGAGAGGGGAGGGACACGCGAGGACCTCGCCGAGCAACCTCGCGCCGCCGATGCACGGACCCGGCGACACACCAGAGAGCGATCCCTTATTCTCGAGATAAGTCACCACCCGAAAGCACCAGCTACCGTGGCACCACCCCCGCACCTAATGCAATCCCGTGTTAACGAAGCCGCTCTCCTTTCTTACCGAACGACGGGAGCGCCAAAGGGGACCTCCTGAGCATCACGACTCAGGGGCTCTTACCGGACTCCGGGTCGCTCACCTCCTGGCCTTGACCATGGCATCGCGACCTGGCATACCAGCGACGATGGAAGCCACCTTGGGACTGGGACCTGTCGGCGCAGAGCACCAAGCCCTCGTGAGGTTCGAAAGGGAGGACAGGGCTAAGACGGAATGAGCAACTCGCATAGTTCTACGACAAGGGTTGTATTAACAAAACAGGATCACAGGCACCTTACAAGCCCCCACGGGACGCGTCTTTGATTCCTCGCAGGGAATAGATCCTAAAGGGACACTAACTACGCGCGCCCCCGCAGAAGACGCCATCATCAACAGTGGGCCGTCAAGCACCAGCACCAACCCCATCCAGATCAGAGTCGGCGGCGGCCTGACGAGCCCGCCCTGCTCCAGGAGCGGCGCCGGCTCAGGGGCTCGTAGCTGTCGTCGCTCGCCTCCGGAGTCGCGAAGAGCTCGCCGGAGTCGCTGGAACCTCTGACGCCTCCACCGCCTGAGGAGCCGCCAAGGGAGCGGTCGGCGGGCCTAGTCCTCGCCGCAGCAGGGTCCCGGCCACCTCTCCCGGGGCAGCACTCCAGCCGGCGCCCGTTCGCATCGAAGACCTTGAAGAACATCACCGAAGCACCGTCGTACTCGAAGTGGATCGCGAAGGCGCCTCTTGTCCTGCAAACCCGGGCGATTTCGCTCCAGCCTCGAGTCATGAAGACCTCGACCGGGGCAATGACCGCGACCTTTGCCTCGGTCGTGAGGGTGCTGCAGCCGGCGTGCTGCAGCCAAAGCTCCAGGGGCTCCCCCTACGGGACGATGGAGGCGAAGAAGGGAGGAAGGCGAATCCAAGACTGAGGAGGCATGGCGACGTGGAGCACGAGCTCTCGGGAGAAGCCCTCGGTGTGGACCCCAGGGGGAACGACCCACACCTTCGTGACCTGTCGACGCCGACGGCGGCGCCGCCCGTGGCGATCAGCATCAGCTCCTTTAGGGCCCTCGATGTGGGCATACAAGGGAAGCGGGAACCTCGGCGGTGCCCGCTCGCACCAAGGCCTCGGCACCACCTGATGGGCCCCTCGTCCGGGCCACGGGGGACGAGCCATTTCTTCGGCGGGAGCGGGTCAGGTTCCTCTTGGGGAGCCTTTCCCTTCTCTGCCGTCGAGAACCGGTGAATCGGAGCCATCGCAGCGAGATGGAGCAAGGACCGGGAAGAAGGAGAAGCAAGGGGGGATGAACTGGAAGGGCGCACGCCGTTCCGTACTTATAGCCGGCGAAGGCCAACCGCCGACCTCCACGATCACAAGTAATCATGACCCGCTTTGCATGCAGGGACTTGTCCAATCCGTGCAATTGCCGAGGCGCCATGGGGAAGCGGAGACGCCCATGTCCAATCAACCGCCACGCGGCGCCCAAGGCCCCAGGCTGTTAGCGCCTGCGGTGCTTCGCTCTTGCCCTTCCGCCTCCCTGCATGGCCAAGTCCGGGTGCGCCTTGGGCCCAGGGGCTACTGTCGGCGTTCTGGGAACGGGGGTCCCCAGACTTGCCTGCCTGCGGCCTGCGGCGTGGCTGAAAGGGGGGCCCAGCACGGCCCATCTTCACCAACACAGACCCAAGACCCTCGCGAGGGGCCAAGCCTCGCGGGGCGGATGACGCGGAGCTTCCTCAGGCACGGCCTCATCAGGCTGGCTCGCGAGGAGGCGGAGAGATCAAGGCGGGGTACCTCACGAGGTGCCCGTGACGCAAGCCATGACGACCAAAGGCGCCAAGCGGGTGCCAGCCCGCGCAGCGTCCTCCTTTCCTCTTTGGTGCAAAGGGAGCAAGTGCAGCCGCAGAGTACCGAGGCATCAAGCAAAGGTTGCCATTTCGGTGCAATAAGACCAAGACCAGGAGGACTGCAAGACAGAGGTCATTATGGAGCCCAAGACGGCGTCACCACCAGAGCTTTGTGCAGGCGAAGACTACTTTTGTCAGGATAGCTGGTACTAGTTGTCCCCCTTCAAATTAGCCCGCCATGGTTGGCTCCCTTCCCGCTCGATATTTGGGAAGAGGACCAGGGCCTCTAGAAATAGGACCAGCCACCCACAGAACAAGAGAGGGACGAGGGAAGAGAAAAAAGATGAGAGAAGGAAAAGAGAAGGAAGGAGAGAGAGAGAGAGAGAAGGGTGACTGAACTCCTCCCAGCAGTTCATTGCCCCACCCAAGAGCAGACCCTCGCGAGGCTATTCTTCCTTGTATTGTTCATCATCATCATCCCAAGAGGCAATCCACCACGGCACACACTGGAGTAGGGTATTACACCACAACGGTGGCCCGAACCAGTATAAACCCTGTGTCATTCGTGTTTATCTTTCCATTGCTTAGATCTTAGCGAGGCGGAGGGGTGCAGGTAGGTAGGAGGCGAAATCTCCGCACGCACCCCAGTGTTCGAACCTCAAGGGTCTGCCGGAACCCGAAATCCGACACCTCCCAACAAGTGCTATAGTTTTATGCCCTTAGCTAGGCATAAAGCATGGATCTAAGTTTTGTCATCTTTGGTTCGAGATCCATAAGATGCCCTCATGATTGATTCATAAGGTGGCTTAATTATAGTTCTAGGAAAGTGTTCCATACCCTTCCTCAAGGGAAATTGGGACTTAGTATTGCCTTCTTTCATATCAATCACATCACCGATAGTGCGTAAAAACGGTCTACCAAGAATAATTGGATAAAACGGATTGCAATCAATGTCAAGCACAATAAAATCTATGGGCACATAATTCCTATTTGCAAGAATAAGAACATCATTAATTCTTCCCATAGGCTTTTTAATAGTAGAATCCGCCAAGTGCAAATTTAAAGAGCATGATTCAAGATCGGTAAGACCAAGCACATCACATAAAGATTTCAGAATTGTAGAAACACTAGCACCCAAGTCACACAAAGCAAAACACTCATAATTTTTAATCTTGACTTTGATAGTAGGTTCCCATTCATCATGCAATTTTCTAGGAATTGAAACTTCTAATTCCAATTTTTCTTCAAGATCCTTCATCATAGCATCAACAATATGTTTACTAAATCCTTTATTTTGTTCATAAGCATGGGGTGAATTTATCATGGATTGCAACAAAGAAATACAATTAGTCAAAGAGCAGCTATCATAATTAAAGTCTTTGTAATCCAAAAGAGTGGGCACATCACTAGCTAAAGTTTTAACCTCTCCAAACCCACTTTCATCAATTTTCTCAACATGATTTTCACCCTCCGAAATATTGGGATGCCTTCTACCTAAAGTTGACTCTTCTCCAGTCCCTTTTTCATCAATATTAACTTTACTAAACAAGGAATAAATAGAAGAAACACCAATCATTTTAAGATCTTCATCACTTTTGCGAAAGAAATCACTATAAAACGCTTTTTCTAAAAATGATCTTTTAGCTCTAAGCATAGCGGTTCTTTTCTTACTTTCATCCATAGAAACATAAAGAGCTTTAATTGATTCATCAACCTTAGGCACAAAAAATTTCATCTTGAGATTTTCCACATCATGAGCAATTCTATCAACACTTCTAGACAAATCATCAATCTTACTCAACTTTTCTTCTATGGAAGTGTTGAAAACTTTTTGCGTGTCGGTAAATTGTTTAATATTATTCTCAAGATCCGAGGTGTTCCTATTATTACTATAAGAATTACCATAATTATTTGAGGAATTACTAGGAAAAGGCGTAGGATTAAAATTACCTTTATAAGCATTGTTGTTGAAATTATTTCGAGAGATGAAATTCACATCAATGGCATCACTATTTTGTTCAATCAAAGTAGACAAAGGCATATCATTAAGATCAATAGGAGAACTTCTACTAGCAACCAATTTCACAAGAGCATCAACTTTTTCACTCAAAGAAGAAATTTCTTCAACCGAATTAACTTATTTACTAGTAGGAGCCCTTTCGGTATGCCATTGCGAATAATTTGCCATGATATTGTCAAGCAATTTGGTGGCTTCACCCAAAGTAATTTCCATAAAAGTACCACCCGTGGCGGATTCTAAAAGACTACGAGAAACGAAATTCAACCCCGCATAAAACATTTGTATGACCATCCAAAGATTTAACCCATGAGTTGGGTGATTCCTTAGCGTCATTTTCATCCTTTCCCAAGATTGTGCAACATGCTCATGTTCAAGTTGCTTGAAATTCATGATCTGGGTTCCAAGGGAAATAATTTTTGCGGGAGTAAAATACTTAGTGATAAAAGCATCTTTGCACTTATGCAAAGAAAATGGAAATAATTCCAACTTTACCACATCATTGTCCACATCTTTTTTGTTTCGCATATCACATAATTCCACGAAGGTATTAAGATGGGACGCGACATCCTGAAAGTGCAACTATCCCTAGGTGGTTTTGGTAATTCCTAACTATCGGATGTGGGGTTCCAGCAAACCCTTAAGGTTCGAACACTGGGGTGCGCGTGAAGCCTTTCCTTCCTACCAATCTATGCCCTAGCTCGCTAAGATCTTGTGGACGAACTCGACGAACTCGCAGCGCAGAAAGACACGGGGTTTATACTGGTTCGGGCCACCGTTGTGATGTAATACCCTACTCTAGTGTGGTGGTGGTGGATTGCCTCTAGGGCTGATGATGAACAATACAAGGGAAGAACAGGCTCCTGAGGTTGAGGTGTTCTTGTGAGTAGGCTCTCGATCGGGTTGGATCAAGTTAGGGTGAGATGAGATGATCCTCTCCCAGATCGTCCGGTTGTCTCTCCGATGCTCTCTCTACTATGGTGGCTAGATCTACTTATATAGGCCCTAGTCCTCTTCCCAAATATCGAACGGGAAGGGAGCCAACAATGGGGGGCTAATTTGAAGGGGGACAACTAGTACAAGCTATCCTGACAAAAGTGGTCTTCGCCTGCCAAAAGCTCTGGTGGTGACACCATCTTGGGCTCCACAATGACCTCCTTCTTGCCGTCCTCCTGGTCTTGGTCTCGTTGCACCAATATAGCAACCTTTGCCTGATGCCTCGGTACTCGTCACCTACGCTGGTCTCCTTAGCACCAACGAGGAAACAAGGACACTGCGCGCTGGCGCCCACCTGGCGCCCGCCTGGTATTGTGCATCATGGCTCACGTCACAAGGGCCTCGTGAGGTTTGCCCCCCTTGATATCTCCGCTCCTCGTGATCCTGGCTGCCTAGGCTACTCCAGAGGAGGTCTTGCGTCGTTCGCCTCGCAAGGGTCTTGGATGCTTTGTTGGTGAAGATGGGCCGTACGACCTGCTGGCTTGGTCACGCCGCGGGTCGCAGGTAGGAAAGTCTGGGGACCCCCATTCCCAGAACGCCGACATTAGCCCCCGGGCCCAAGGTGCGCTCGGGTTTGGCTTCGCGGCGAAGCCAAGGGCCAAGTACGGAGCACCGCAGGCCCCAAAAGCCTGCGGCCTCGATTGACGTGTGGTGGTTGATTGGACGTGGGCGTCTCCGCTTCCCCATGTTGCCTCGGCAACTGCCTGACTTGATGAGTCCCTGCGACATGCAAGGAAAAATCATCATTACTTGCGATCGTGGGAGACGCCGGTTGGCCTTCCCTTGCTATAAATGGGGAAGGGGGGCGGAGCCCCCGTTGCCCATCTCTTCCTTGCTTGCTTGCTCCTTCCTCCTCGCTCCATCACTTGCAGTGACACCCATGGCACCACGAAGGAAGTTCTCCGCCGCCGAGAAGGGGAAATCCCCTCGCGAGGGACCCGGCTCCCCGGCGCCCAAGCACGGCCGCGACCGCCCGCGTAAACATGTCGTGACCCCCGCCGTGGCCCATTGTTGATGATGGTGTCCACCATGGAAGGATGTAGATAGGATTCCCCTTAGTATCCGCTTTTGTTTCCTTCAATGAATCATGAATTACCCCGTGGGGGCATGTAAGGGTCCGTAATGTCTTTTGTGCTTATCTTCCCTATTAGGAGAATTTGGTGAACGCATGTCCCGTTAAGGCTCGGTCCCCTATTTGTTTCCTCGTGATAGCTTGTTGCTCTATGCTGACAGGTCCCGGTCCCCAGCCAGACTATTTTGTTCAATCAAAGTAGACAAAGGCATATCATTAAGATCAATAGGAGAACTTCTACTAGCAACCAATTTCACAAGATCATCAACTATTTCACTCAAAGAAGAAATTTCTTCAACCGAATTAACTTATTTACTAGTAGGAGCCCTTTCGGTATGCCATTGCGAATAATTTGCCATGATATTGTCAAGCAATTTGGTGGCTTCACCCAAAGTAATTTCCATAAAAGTACCACCCATGGCGGAATCTAAAAGACTACGAGAAACGAAATTCAACCCCGCATAAAATATTTGTATGACCATCCAAAGATTTAACCCATGAGTTGGGCAATTCCTTAGCGTCATTTTCATCCTTTCCCAAGATTGTGCAACATGCTCATGTTCAAGTTGCTTGAAATTCATGATCTGGGTTCCAAGGGAAATAATTTTTGCGGGAGTAAAATACTTAGTGATAAAAGCATCTTTGCACTTATTCCAAGAATCGATACTATTGCGAGGCTAAGAATAGAACCAAATTTTTGCAGAATCACGCAAAGAAAATGGAAATAATTTCATCTTGACCACATCATTGTCCACATCTTTTTTCTTTTGCATATCACATAATTCCACGAAGGTATTAAGATGGGACGCGACATCCTGAAAGTGCAACTATCCCTGGGTGGTTTTGGTAATTCCTAACTGTCGGATGTGGGGTTCTGGCAAACCCTTAAGGTTTGAACACTAGGGTGCGCGCGAAGCCTTTCCTTCCTACCAATCTACGCCCTAGCTCGCTAAGATCTTGCGGACGAACTCGACGAACTCGCAGCGCAGAAAGACACGGGGTTTATACTGGTTCGGGCCACCGTTGTGGTGTAATACCCTACTCTAGTGTGGTGGTGCTCGATTGCCTCTAGGGATGATGATGAACAGTACAAGGGAAGAACAGCCTCCTGAGGTTGAGATGTTCTTGTGAGTAGGCTCTCGATCGGGTTGGATCAAGCTAGGGTGAGATGAGATGATCCTCTCCCAGATGGTCCGATTGTCTCTCCGATCCTCTCTCTACTATGGTGGCTAGATCTACTTATATAGGCCCTAGTCCTCTTCCAAAATATCAAATGGGAAGGGAGCCAACAATGGCAGGCTAATTTGAAGGGGGACAACTAGTACAAGCAATCCTGACAAAAGTGGTCTTCTCCTGCCAAAAGCTCTGGTGGTGACGCCATCTTGGGCTCCATGATGCCTCCGTCTTGCCGTCCTCCTGGTCTTGGTCTTGTTGTACCAATATAGCAACCTTTGCCTAATGCCTCGGTACTCTTCACCTACGCTGGCCTCCTTAGCACCCAAGAGGAAACAAGAACGCTACACGCGCTGGCGCTTGCCTGGTATCGTGCGTCATGGCTCACGTCACGAGGGCCTCGTGAGGTTTGCCCCCCCCTTGATATCTCCGCTCCTCGTGAGCCTGCCTGGCTAGGCTACTCCAGAGGAGGTCTTGCGTCGTCCGCCTCGCGAGGCTCTTGGATGCTTTGTTGGTGAAGATGGGCCATACGGCCTGCTGGCTTGGTCACGCCGCGCGTCGCAGGTAGGAAAGTCTGGGGACTCCCGTTCCCAGAACACCGACAGTAGCCCCCGGGCCGAAGGTGCGCTCGGGCTTGGCTTCACGGCGAAGCCAAGGGCTAAGTACGGAGCACCGCGGGCCCCAAAAGCCTGCGGCCTCGATTGACGCATGGTGGTTGATTGGACGTGGGCGTCTCCGCTTCCCCATGTTGCCTCGACAACTGCCCGACTTGATGAGTCCCTGCGACATGCAAGGAAAAATCATCATTACCTGCGATCATGGGAGACGTCGGTTGGCCTTCCCTTGCTATAAATGGGGAGGGGGCCGGAGCCCCCGTTGCCCATCTCTTCCTTGCTTGCTTGCTCCTTCCTCCTCGCTCCATCACTTGCAGTGACACCCATGGCACCACGAAGGAAGTTCTCGCCATCGGGAAGAGGAAATCCCCTCACGAGCGCGGCCCATTGTTGATGATGGTGTCCACCACGGAAGGATGTAGATAGGATTCCCCTTAGTATCCGCTTTTGTTTCCTGCAATGAATCATGAATTACACCGTGGGGGCATGTAAGGGTCCATAATGTCTTTTGTGCTTATCTTCCCTATTAGGAGAATTTGGTGAACGCATGTCCCGTTAAGGCTCGGTCCCCCATTTCTTTCCTCGCGATAGCTTGTTGCTCTATGCTCACAGGTCTCGGTCCCCAGGCAGGCTACAACCGTCGCTGGTATGCCAGGTCACGTGCCGTGGTCAAGGCCAGGAGGTGTGCGGTCCGAGGTCCAGTAAGAGCCCCTGAGGCACGATGCTCAGGAGGTCCCTGAGGGAGTCCTGGATTAGGGGGTGTCCGGATGGCCGGACTATACCTTCAGCCGGACTCCTGGACAATGAAGATACAAGATTGAAGACTTCGTCCCATGTCCGGAAGGGACTTTCCTTGGCGTGGAAGGCAAGCTTGGCGATACGGACATGTAGATCTCCTACCATTGTAACCGACTTTGTGTAACCCTAAATCTCTTCGGT
>NC_041386.1:493046860-493095116 GCF_002162155.2 Triticum dicoccoides | reverse complement strand
AGTCCGTAGGACAACATACAGAACAACAATCATACCATAGGCTAGCTTCTAGGGTTTAGCCTCTCCGATCTCGTGGTAGATCTACTCTTGTACTAACCATATCATCAATATTAATCAAGCAGGACATAGGGTTTTACCTCCATCGAGAGGGCCTGAACCTGGGTAAAACTTCGTGTCCCCTTCCTCCTGTTACCATCCGGCCTAGACGCACAGTTCGGGACCCCCTACCCGAGATCCGCCGGTTTTGACACCGACATTGGTGCTTTCATTGAGAGTTCCTCTGTGTCGTCGCCATCATGAAGGATGCCTCGCCCCGTCTTTAAAGACGACACCGTTGCTAAGGGAGCTTTGGCTGTCGGCCAAACCCTCCGGCTAGGTGGTTTTCTTATGACCGCCTGTTCGGCTTCTGCGCCGACGTTGACCTCTCGAGCCATCGAAGACAATCTTCATGTTAGCTCGGAACTCGCCGAGTAGTTAGATCCAATGGAGCTGTCCTCCATAAACGAGCTCTTGGATCGCATCGCCGCCCTGGGAGTCGCTACAGATTACGACCAAATTGGGCCTAAACTCGATCTGAGAGAGATTAACTCTCCCCAAGTCACCCATCACGTTGCCGTGGTAGAGGGATAGTGCGGCGACCCTTCATCTATCTTAAGGACTAGCTACGTCCAGATTCCTGATCCCTTCAAGCCGGATACCCGCGGAGGGGAGGATATGACTCAAGACCTGAACTTAGAGTCAGGCGACGGGCTGGATTCATTGGACAACATCCAGGAATCCAAATTTTCAAGTTCGAAAATTCCTCGGCCTCTGAGCCTCAGATGGGGTGAGGCTTCGGATTTAATTCCGCCCACCCACCCGAACATAAGCGATCTATCCAAAATCAGGCAAGAGCCCGATGAAACAGTACATCATTACTGGGCCAGATTCCTCCTAGTTAAGAACAGGATAAAGGACTGCCGCGAGGAAGACGCAATCTCAATCTTTTGCAATAATTGCACGGACAAGGGAATCCTCAACGCCATAAGTCACCGTGATATTGCATGCTTTGCTGACTTGGCGTCCATCGTACGAAAGTACTGTGCGATGGAAAGCGCCTGGAAAACCGAAATAAATTTTTGGGACAATCCGGCCCTGAATACAAACCCAGTCCGAAATAAAAGGGTGCATCATCGCCAGATACCCGGGTCAAACTCCAAAAAGCAAAAACCCTCTACAGGGCATGGAATCATACTGGAAGGATGGCTTAATGGACCCTATAAAATTCACAATACAGAGGATGCCACACCAACTCACAGCCTTAGAGCATGTTGGATACTCCGGCAGGTGGCCAAAATTGGCGAAAATCTCCTAATTCCGGAGGCCACAGAAAGCCACCCTAGAGACACCAATATGGTATTAACAGTCTTCGAGACTTCCGCATCAAATAATATGCGAAAAAGGACACTCCGCAGCCCTGCCGAAGTCTACCAAGTAGCAACAATAAACCCATGGAGTGACACGGCTATTACCTTTAACGCCAGTGATGAACCTAAATTCCGAACAGCCCAAACACCAGCCGCATTGGTCCTTAGTCCAATAGTGGACAGCTTTTGTCTTACCAAGGTACTCATGGACGGCGGCAGCGGATTGAACCTCATTTATGAGGAAACCCTTCAAAAAATGGAAATAGACTGGAACCGCATTGAGCGAAGCAGCACAACCTTTAGAGGAATAATCCCCAGTCGGGAAGCGCGCTGTACAGGAAAAATCACACTAGATGTGGTGTTCGGCACGCCGGATAATTACAGGTCCGAAGAGGTCACGTTCCACGTGGCTCCGTTCAGCAGCGGTTATCACGCTCTGCTAGTGCGGGAAGCATTTACAATCTTCCAAGCAATACCCCATTACGGGTACATGAAGCTCAAGATGCCCGGGCCTAACGGGATCATCACTCTCGCTAGTGATCTGGACATAGCACTCCGCGCCGAAAACAAGACAGCCGCACTGGCCCTCGAGGCACTATCCGAAGCCCTAGCGGTTGAGGAACTGACTGCGCTGCGCTCTATGGTGAATAGGGACGATGTGGTACTCGACAAAAGATCCAAGTCCACCTCCTTTAAACCGGCGAACGAAATAGTCAAATTCCAAGTTCATCCAACGGGGCACAGTTAAACCCTGATGTAGACGCCGCACTGCAAGAGTTCCTACAAGAGAACTGGGACATTTTCGCCTGGCACCCTTCAGACATGCCAGGAATCCCACGCAGGCTGGCCGAGCACAACTTAAATATCCAAACAGGATTCAAACCTATCAAACAGGCTCTTCGGTGTTTTTTCCGAACCTAAGAGACAGGCCATGGGAGAGGAGCTAGCAAAGCTATTGGAGGCCGGATTCATCAGAGATATAAAACATCCAGACTGGCTAGCAAACCTGGTGATGGTACCAAAGAAGGACAAATCCTGGCGCCTGTGCGTTGATTTTAAAGACCTTAACAAGGCTTGCCCAAAGGATCCCTTCCCCCTCCCCCGCATCGATCAAATTATCGACGCTACCGCAGGACACGATTCATTGTGTTTCCTCGACGCATATTCCGGCTACCATCAAATCAAGATGGTAGAATCAGACCAAGCCGCAACGACATTTATCACACCATACGGCCCATTCTGCTTCAACACAATGCCCTTCGGGCTAAAAAATGCCGGCGCAACACATCAGCGCATGATTCAGACATGTCTGGCAAACCAGATCGGCAAAACAGTGGAGGCATATGTAGATGATGTGGTCGTCAAAACAAGACATGTCGAATCTCTAGTAGACGACTTGAGGCTCACATTCGATAACCTCCGAACATACGACATCAAGCTCAACCCGGAAAAATGCGTTTTCGGTGTTCCAGCCGGAAAGCTCTTGGGCTTCATTGTATCCGGTGGAGGAATTGAAGCAAATCTAGCCAAGAAGCCAAGATCCGAGCTCTGTCGCAACTGGATATCCCAAAGGACCTCAAACAAATACAAAAGTTAACCAGATGTGTGGCGGCTTTAAGCCGCTTTATCTCCCTCTTGGGAGAAAAGGCCCTACCCCTTTACCGCCTCCTTCGGTGCACCGAACACTTCGAATGGACGGATGCATCCACGACCGGAATCGACGAAATAAAAGCCATATTGGAAACAAACCCAGTCCTGGCCGCGCCAAACATTGGCGAACCAATGCTATTGTACATTGCAGCAACACATCAGGTTGTAAGCACAGTGCTCGTCGTCGAACGAGAAATGGACGGACACAAATTCCCTCTTCAAAAGCCGGTCTATTATGTGTCCACTGTCCTCACTCCCTACAAATTACGGTACCCGCATTATCAAAAGATTGCATATGCGGTATTCATGGCATCCCGGAAGCTATGACACTACTTTCAAGAGTGTTCAATAACAGTAGCCTCGGAAGTACCACTTAAAGATATTATGAACAACCATGACGCAATGGGCCAGATTGCAAAATAGGCCATTGAGCTCCTCCCGTTCGACATAACTTATAAGCCACGGCGAGCCATCAAGTCGCAAGTTCTGGCCGACTTCGTCGCAGAATGGACATAGGCCGAACTCCCTAAAGAGTATGGCACATATTCAAATTGGATCATGCATTTCAACGGCTCCAAGATGTTGGCCGTACTGGGGGCCGGCGTCGTGTTGACGTCCCCCACAGGAGACACAATTCAATACGTACTCCAGATTATGTACACAGACTCCAACAATGCAGCCGAATATGAGGCCCTTTTACATGGTCTCTGGATGGCAGTATCCATGGGCATTCAACACCTAGAGGTGCGCGGGGACTCGAACCTCGCAATATACCAAGTAAATGGAGACTTCGATGCCAAGGATCCAAAAATGGCAGCTTACCGCAACGCCGTCCTAAAAATGTCAGCTCGATTCAAGGGGCTTGAATTTCACCATATAGCCCGGGAAAATAATCAGGCGGCAGATGTCCTGGCACGCATCGGAGCAAAACGTGATGTAGTCCCCCCCCAACATCTTCTTGGAAAGGTTGTTCAAGCCATCCGTAGTATGGGAAGGGGAGCCGAACAATAACAGCCCGGACCCGACCGCACTGCCCTGCACCGAACATTCTGACACAATCGGAGGCTCTGCCAATGAAATAACACCCTTAGCCCACGTAATAATGGTCGTCATCGCCCCGTGGACAGAACCATTCCTCGCCTACCTTACTAGGCAGGAACTCCCCGAGGACCAAAATGAGGCACGCTGCATAGTGCGGCGATCCAAAGCCTACAAAGTCCATGAAGGAGAGCTTTATAAGAAAAGCACTACCAGAGTCCTTCAAAGGTGCATCTCCGAAGAGGAAGGGCGGAACCTCCTGGCTGAAATTCATGCCAGACTCGGTGGTCATCATGCTGCAGCTCGGTCCCTTGTAAGCAAGGCCTTCCGTACAGGCTTTTATTGGCCGACGGCGCATACGCCCAGGACTTAGTCCAAAAATGCACCGGTTGCCAGCTCTTTGCAAACCAAAGCCATATGCCACCCACTGCCCTCCAAACTATCCCCATGAGTTGGCCCTTCGCGGTCTGGGGGCTTGACATGGTTGGACCCCTTAAAGGGGGAACCCACAAGCAAAAATACTTACTGGTCATGGTGGATAAGTTCACCAAATGGATAGAAGCCAAGCCTGTTAAGACGGCCGAATCCGGTCCGGTGATAGACTTTATATCCGGGGTTGTACACCGTTATGGCGTCCCCCACAACATCATCACTGATAACGGCACGAACTTTACGACCGACGAGGTAAAACTCTGGTGCAAAAACATGGGCCTCAAGCTCGATTATGCTTCCGTCTATCACCCACAAACTAACGACCAGGTCAAACGTGCAAATGGTCTTATCATGAGCGGCATCAAACCCAGATTAGTGCGGTCCCTCAAGGAATCTAACACGCACTGGGTAGAGGAGCTCGACTCTGTACTCTGGGGGCTGCGTACCACGCCAAATCGCACCACCGGATACACACCATTCTTTATGGTGTACGGCGCAGAGACAGTTTTGCCTTGCGACATAATTCATGACTCACCTCGAGTGCACATGCACGAAGAAAGAGAAGTCGAGCTCGATCGGCAGGACAGTTTGGACGCATTAGAGGAGGAGCGTGACGTGGCAAAAGCCCGTTCCACATTCTATCAACAGCAGGCTCGAAGATACCAAAGCAGAGAAGTACGGGCCAGAAATTACAACGTTGGCGAATTAGTTCTCCGCCTGCCGGACAAGAAAAAGGACAAACTCAAGCCCAAGTGGGAAGGTCCCTTCATAATCGACCAAGTCCTGACTGGTGGAGCGTACCGCCTGTGAGATGCATCGGATAACCGACTCGAGCCGAACCCATGGAACGCAGCCCGTCTCCGAAGATTCTATGCCTAGCACTGGACTCTGTGTTCGTCTCCTTCCTCTGTCCATTTTTTATATACTGTCTGTCTTACATTTCTCTCCTTCTCCCTTTCCTTTCTCTTATAGCCTTTAAAGGCTCAGCAAATGACGTGCTATTCGCACTCATTAAACCTGGGGGCTTCTTTTAATAGAAGCTTATTTATACGGGCTTCATGCCCAACACATGTGTTACACTTCCGCATGTACCTTTTATTTCACCATTATATGCATCGATATGACTTAAGTTTTGGCCAAGCTGGGTTGCTTGGCTCCTGTGCTTACCCCTACGTTCCCGATTGTTTGGCTAGGCGGTAAAGGGAGCACCTCTGTGATTGTTACTGCCGGATCAGCCGGATGTGTACCTCAGACTGGGTGAAGCCGAAAGCTAGCGTTCTTAAGGGAATATTCGGTCGGTGACCTAAAAGATGATCTTCTCATTTATCTATTTATTTTTGCGCCCCCAGATGCTTTATCTCCCGCGTCTTTTTCGTGGAATGGGCATGCACTTTAGGGCATGCCTCCCAGGGAAAGGAACCCCTAACGGAACTATTCTCCCTGGAAGATGTTTCTTACTAACCATGTAATATAACATAACTAGTCGGGCACTTGTCTGTTGATGCACTAATGACCCCTATGCCTGGTCTCCATGCATTCCCCGGTTCTTATATAACCGCATGGGAATTCGGACACACTCCGGACCGTCAGGTCCCGAGGTTGAAGCGAAAAGGTCGGCCATGACAAACGATCTACAATTCGGCTAGAAGGCATTATAAATGTCAATTACATTACATAGTCATTTTGACTGATTGTATTCCTCTTCAATACCATCTAACAGGCTGTCTAATTTACAGTTCTGCTGGGAATACTTTGCGGCCAATTCTACTTGGCCGTACACTAAGCTTACAGGGATCTCCTTCCCATCGGGCCCCACAGGACCGACCTCGGCCATGTGGTTGGGGTCAGCCTTTGTGTACCGTGTCTTCACCATGGCCCAGGCCTCCCTAGCATGTTGACGGCATGCCGATATCTTCCACAATCGGAAGCGTTGCCGTGCTCCCCTTAGCTTCTCCGCAAGCTCTCCAAGACCTTCGGGCATGGAGATGGATGGCCACAGGGCCTGGGCGACGCCTTGCATCTCCTGCCGAACTCGATCGAGCAGTTGCGAGAGCTCGGGAAGAAGGTCACCCGTAGAACCGGGCATCTCCTTTGCAGGACGACCTGTTAGCACACCTACAGACATTGCTCTGTTAGTCGACTTCCCCGCTGAACTTTCTTTCAAAGGTTCGTTCAAGCACTTAATAAATATGTCGCGTCGAAGCCGCTGATTCTCCTTAACGGAGTCTGACAGCTGGGCACGAACATCTTTCAGCTCGACGCCCAGCTTGGTGTTGGCATCTTGGAGATCGTTCTTCTCCCGCCTCACCTTTGTCAGCACCTTCTCACCAGCCTTTAGCTAGCGTAGGAGGTGTTGCCTTTCCAGATTCAATCCGGCGCCATCTGCAATTTCATTTATCAGATTCGCACCCATGCCGTGCTTCGCAAAATACTTATCTTTCGAATTGTATATTACCAGAGGGGGTCTCCTTGGGCTCCCCTGCCGCAGCTGGTGCGGCCTCAAGTTGGGCTTTGCACTCTTCCAGCTCCTTGGACAGTAGGGAATTCTTTTCTGTAAGAACCTGCATAACAAATGATCCTTAAATCAGTTATTCCAACTGTTTCAAGTCTCGGGGGCTACTGGTATATATATAATTACCAAAATTTTCTTACCCGTATGTCTTTTACATATTGCTCCGTGGCTCTGGCTAGACCATTTTGAGCGGCACAAAGGTACGCATCTCCCGAATTAAAGGCATCTAATGCCTCTTGGGAAAAACAAGTGTCGCGAAGAATTGTCCGGCGACGCCTGTGGTTCATGGCACTCTCCACCTCTGAGTTGGTGGCAGACAACCTGTCCACATCCTCCATTGGAGGAACGTCCGGTGCGCGCCTTGTGTTCGCCTCCGCCTTCGGACCAGGCTTTGGAGCCTGGCTAGTGGAGGCGCGGTTGGCAGCCTCTCCGGGTATAGTCCGGCGAGGTCTCTTTGTCCTGAAGAGAGCACGGGTGTTAATATGCCTCACGGGTGTAACACCTGGGATAAGGGGGCGCGCCATACCTTTGCGCCGACACCTCGGTCCGGACTGCACCTCTTTTCTGCCCACGGGGCCCTGCGGCCCCTCGTTGGCTTGCCGCCGCAGGTTCGGCCTCCCGTCTCAAAAACCTCACCTGCAAAGCTCGGTTGTAATCAGGAAACTGAAAACACTAGAGGGTGGACACCTATTCGGGGTACTAAGACTTCGATCTCTGTTACCTGGGAGGCCGGGATTAGCCCTGGGTAATCGGCCGTAATGGCCACCAGTGCGTTGTCCTTGCTCAATTGATGGAACACTCCATCAATCAGCTCCACAGATATGTCCGGATCCTATTGAGAGGCTGGGTCGAGGGACCTTCCTGGGTCCTCGAGTTGTGGAGGAGGGCTGTTTATTTCCTTAACAGCCCGGCGCAGTTCCTGCATTGAAGTCGTTAGACTGAATATTTAACAATGGGAATACAAAACGGATGGGCAAGTAAATGCGGCCGCTTACCCAGCTTGGGGGATTGTGCATAGAGAATCCACCCTGTGGGTTGACGCGGAGAAATTCCTCCTCTTCTCCCTTATACAAAGTGGACAAGATCTTTAGTAGAGCGGCAGCTGAATCCGGCCCCTTACGGCCGTAGCGGGTGGCGTCGTTCTCCCCGTTGAAGTCCCACATGGGGTGGCTTCTATACTGAAGCGGCTATACCCCCCGCATAATGCATTCGGCCATAACCCCGATCATGGTCAGTCCAGAATGGGCTAACAATCTTATTCGGCCCATCAGGTAAATGATGTCCCTGCCACTTTCCCTCTGAGGGCTTCATGGACGCCAGCTTAGGCGCTTCTTTAAGGGAGCACTGTCGAACTCAGGGAGGCCGATCCGAACAGGATCCGGCAGTGGGATGTTCTCTATATAAAACCATTCCGAAGGCCAGTCTTCGGATGCCTTCTTTGGGGTTCCGGATAGATATCCGGTCCCGGTGATGCGCCACACTTCGGCTCCGCCCACTTGATACATTGACCCCTCCTTAGAGCGGGACACGAGGCAGAATAACCTTTTCCATAGCCTGAAATGAGCCTCAACACCCAAAAACAGCTCACAGAGGGCTACGAAGCCCGCGATATGCAATATGGAGGCAGGCATGAGATTGTGTAGCTGGAGGCCGTAGAACTCCAGCAGCCCCCGGAGAAATGGATGGATTGGAAATCCGAGCCCTCTTATTAAATAAGGGACAAGGCATAACCGCTCTCCTTTGGAGGGATTAGGGGCACTCTCCGCTTGCTTTCCGCCATTATAGATGGCAAGACCGGCTCGAACCGGGATCATATAGGCCGGGGGGAGAAATCCCTTGGTCTGGAGCGTCACTAGCTCGCTATGCGGGACAGAGCATCTCTCCCAATATCCAGGCTGAGGGCTAGAAGGGCGAAAGGAGGAGTTGCGATGGCTGGCCATGGTGGAATGGACCTTTGTCGGATGCGCTCTGATGAACACTCGCAAAGGGGGGAAGATGTGGTTTGGATCTAAATCCTCGTCCCCTTAAATGGGTAGCTCATTTACGCGGCTAGGGGTGTGAATGAAAAAACACTCAGACTTTTCATATTCGTTTGACACGCGGGAGACGGCCATTATTGGGCGTAGAAGCCAAGGAGCGCAACATTTTCAAGAAACCAGACTTTATTCAACAGGTACACGGAATTTGGAGGAGAACCCGCCTTGTATTGCCGAAGACAATCTGTGTGCCGGACTCATCGTCATTGAAGCCTGGTTCGGGGGCTACTGAGGGAGTCCTGGATTAGGGGGTGTCCGGATGGCCGGACAATACCTTCAGCCATACTCCTCGACTATGAAGATACAAGATTGAAGACTTCGTCCCGTGTCCGGAAGGGACTTTCCTTGGCGTGGAAGGCAAGCTTGGCGATACGGACATGTAGATCTCCTACCATTGTAACCGACTTTGTGTAACCCTAACCCTCTCCGGTGTCTATATAAACCGGGGGGTTTTAGTCCGTAGGACAACATAAAGAACAACAATCATACCATAGGCTAGCTTCTAGGGTTTAGCCTCTCCGATCTCGTGGTAGATCTACTCTTGTACTACCCATATCATCAATATTAATCAAGCAGGACGTAGGGTTTTACCTCCATCGAGAGGGCCCGAACCTGGGTAAAACTTCGTGTCCCCTGCCTCCTATTACCATCCGGCCTAGACGCACAGTTCGGGACCCCCTACCCGAGATCCGCCGGTTTTGACACCGACAGTCCCCCTTAGCGCTCAAGCAGCCATGGTAAGGTGAGAAAGGGAGTTGACGTGGCCGCAACAGGGTTGCGGCAAGGCGTGCATGACCATTAGGCCCAAACATTTAGCCGATCCAAGTGCGAGACTTATCTTGTTGATCTCGTGGCGACTCCTGACGTTGCGCTAGGGCTGCGCGCCTACTCGTGCGGCATAGCTAGGCTGCCCATACGAGTTTCCCTCCCCTCATGCTCTCCTTAGTGCTCCACGTCCTCAGGTCCCGGCCGTCGAGCGAGCTCAGCCGCCGCTGGTATGCCAGGTCGCGATGCCGTGGTCAAGGCCAGGGGGTGTGGGCTGGAGAGCCAGTAAGAGCTCCTGAGTCGCGATGCTCAGGAGCCCCCCTTTTAACGCGCAAGCGAATTGCAAGAGAGAAAGGATACTCGTGGTGCCGCCTGCTATCTTTCCCACGGGATCCCTGTGAAGAGGCACAAGAAGAAACACGGTTTGCCATTATAGCTGTTAGCCTGCCACTGGTTGCTCTGAATGAGGTGAGGGCACCGAGGGCCTGGTGAGGTGACGTGCGCAGGGCGTGCCACGAGCCAGAGCTCGACCTCTCAGATTTGTCGGCGTGGCAGGGATGGACCCATGCACCAGCGCCGTGCCTGTGTGGAGGCCCCGGGGGAGGCGATGATCGAGCAGGTGATAGCAGTTGGCAAGTTAAGCATGGAGAGCAGATCAACTTGGATAAATGCAGGAAGATGCGTGCCACCGGGTCCGGCCCGAGCGGCTTGGGGATGATGCAGCCCGAGGGGCGCCCCCAACAAGGTAAGCTAGAGACATAAGCAAAAGGGATACATGCCGCAGGGACGGACCCACGCGGCCTGGGAATAATGCAGCCCGAGGGGCACTCCCTGCTAAACGAGCTTGGAAGATGTCACCTGGTTCTGTAGACGAGGTAGAGTTGGTGCACCTGAAGGCGTGCGCTGAAGAACTGACTCCTCATGAGCCGCCAGAACCCTGAGCCTCGAGAGGCTCTAGGGGCTCGGGAGGTTCCGTGAAGACCGTCTCCATCTCCTCCAGAACGGCGTGGTACCTGGTTTCCTGAGTCACCAGGACATGTCGTAGGTTGCGCTGATAGCCGACGCCACGCTCGGCAAGCCAAAGGGCACATGAACGTAGCTATGCGGCGGGCCCTCACAGCGGCCCACACGCGAAGGCCAGAAATGCTCCTGAGATGCGGCCCTGTGGAGCCCTGGGACGTCGATGCAGACACGCAGCCCAGCATCCTCACCAGGATGCAGAGCTGCACCCCGTGGGCGGCTGTCGCCTCACATGGCTCTTGCTTCTTGCAGTTCCTGGGTGGTCTTGGTGATGACCTCCTGAGTGGTGGATACTCCTTGCCCTGTGCTCTCCTGAGGGTCACATGCCGCGAAGCACGCCTCCAGGTGGTGCCCAACCGCCTCCCTCATGAGGTTGGTAAGGTCTGAGGCCCTCCAACGAGAGCCCCCGAGCCCTGCTTGAGGAGGGCGCCGGGCGTGCCTTACTATGCGATGGAGGGAGGCGCCCCTGGAGTGAGCGTTGGTCCTGGCGTGGCTTCTGTCGTGATGCCGCCCTCCCGAGGTCCTGCACGGCGCGGCTTCTTCATCTTGGGGATGGCCTCCAGAGGGCCTTCATTTCTGCTGTCGGGGTCGTCGATTGCTGCGGCTTGAAAGGCGCGCTCGAGGGAGCACACCGCATCCCTCTCTTCACATGGGACCGTGATGATTCCTCCGCTTCCTGGCATCTTGAGAATGTTGTAGCCGTGATGAGTGACTGCCATTAACTTGGCCAGGGCTGGATACACGAGGATGGCATTGTACGGCAGGCGGATGTGCCCGACATCGAAGTCGATGAGCTCGGTGCGGTAGTTCTTGCGCTCCCCGAAGGTGACAGGCAGGCAGACTTGCCCTATTGGTGTGGTGGAGCCATCGGTCACTACTGAGAAAGGCTTGGTGGGCTGGAGCTGCTCATATGGCACTTGGAGGTTGTCGAACGTGTCAACTGACAGGACATTGAGCCCTGCGCCGCCGTCGATCAGGGTCTTGGTGACCTGCACATTGCTGATGACTGGGGAACACAACATAGGGAGGGTGCCAGCGGTGGATGCGCACTTGGGCTGATCCACCAAGTTGAAAGTGATGGTGCATTGGGACCACCTGAGCGGGCGCGTGGCCTCGAGTTTGGGGAGCGCCGCGTTCACCTCGCAATTGAACTTCTTGAAGATGCACTGAGAGGCTGGGGCCTGGGCGCCGCCCAAGATGCAGGCGGTCGCGCGCGGCTCCTGGAAGCCCCCAGCCCCCTCGTCCTAGTGGTGGTTGTCGTTCCTTCTTGGTGGCGGTAGCGGGGGAAGACCGACGTTGCCCTTGGGGCGATCCTCACGCGGCGGGTCCCTCCAGGTGCCCTCATGAGGCTGGTCCTGCCAGCGGTCCTCATGAGGCCGGTCGTGCCACTCCTAGCACGGGCCACGGTCGTCCCAGTGTCCGCCACCACGTCCTCCTCCGCAGCCGTAGCCCCGGTCGCTGCGCTCGGGGCGTCGACCGTAGCGTCCTTCTCGTATGGCTCTGAGCTCTTGACAGTCGCTGGTGTTTTGGGTGTTTAGGTTGTGGAAGGCGCAGAACGGCCGACCGTTCTTGGATGACTCGGGCTGATCTCTGCCTCGCTTGGTGTCGGGCTCCGCTGCGAGCACAACTACCTCCTTGCGCTTCACGTCCTTAGCCTTAGCCTTCTTCTCCTCCGCGCCCACGGCTGGCAGGTCAAGGAGAGAGAGGCGCCCCTCCTCAGCTCTTGCGCACTTAGTCGTCAGGTTGAACAGCTCCTGAGATGTGCAGAGCTCCTTGTGGATGGCGAGCTCTTCCTTCATCTTGACGTCGCGGACGCTGTCGGAAAACGCGGAGATGATGGCCTCGTTCGTGACCTTGGGGATCTTGAGGCGGGTGTTGGTGAAGCGCTGGATGTACTTCTAGAGGGTCTCTCCTGGTTGCTGCCTGATGCGGCGTAGATCACCCGCGGCCGGTGGGCGGTCGCGAGTGCCCTGGAAGTTGGCGACGAAGCGGTCGCACATCTTGTCCTAGGAGGAGATCAAGCCGTGCTGCAGGCTCAGGAGCCAGGAGTGAGCTCCATCCTTGAGAGCCATGGGAAACCAATTCGCCATGACCTTTTCGTCACCGTTGGCTGCTTCGATGCTCAGCTCATAGAGCTGCAGGAACTCCGCGGGGTCGGCGGTACCGTCGTAGCCAGGAGGCAGATCCGGCTTGAACTTGCTTGGCCAGGCGACGGTATGCAGCTCGGGGGTGAAGGCGCGGCAGCCAGCCGTGGTTGCCGGGGCCTGCTTCAGAGGTGGAGCTTGGTCTTGGTGAGGTCCGCGCTGCACCGCTGCGGGTGGTGCGCGGTCTTGACAAGGTGGCGCGGGGAGCGCAGGTGCAGCTTCTCGCGGCCGCGGAATTTCTTGGCAGCTTCTCTCTTCGCGCGCGGGCGCCGGGCGCGGCGGATCACGTCACGGAGCCGCGCACCTTGGTGCCAAGGCGATGTCTTGTGACTGAAGTGGTGGAGGCACGCCATGAGCCCCGTCACCCGCGGCTGGTTGAGGGGCAGGCAGAGAGTGGGACGGCCGGGGAGCCCCCCGCGGTGCGGACGAGCTCGACGACGTGTTTGAGCCACTCCTCGTAGAGGTCGTCGACGGGGCGGTAGCGCAGGAGCTCGTTCGCCATGAGGAGCGCGGCCCGCGCCTCCATGGGAGCGTGATGCGCGTGAGACGAAGAACCGGCACGGGTCAGCAATGGAGTGGCGGTGCGGCCGTCCTGCCGCACCGAAGGATGCAGCAAGGATGCCTGATGCCCGCCGGGCCGGTGGCAGCGTTGGCGGCGGGGGACGGAGAACGTCCATGTGGCCCGCCGACGGGAGCCGTCTGAGCGATGCGGGAGGTGAGGGCAGCCCGACGCTCAGCTCGAGCACGACGAGCGTCCGCCATGGGGACGACAGAGCGACGAACTGATGGAAAGGGAAGCTACGGCGCACCCCTACCTAGCGCCAAATGTCGGATGTGGGGTTCCGGCAAACCCTTAAGGTTCAAACACTGGGGTGCACGCGAAGCTTTCCTTCGTACCAATCTACGCCCGAGCTCGCTAAGATCTTGCGGACGAACTCGACGAACTCGTAGCATAGAAAGACATGGGGTTTATACTGGTTCGGGCCACCATTGTGGTGTAATACCCTACTCCGGTGTGGTGGTGGTGCATTGCCTCTAGGGATGATGATGAACAGTACAAGGGAAGAATAGCCTCCTGAGCTTGAGGTGTTCTTGTGAGTAGGCTCTCCATCGGGTTGGATCAAGCTAGGGTGAGATGAGATGACCCTCTCCCAGATCGTCCAATCGTCTCTCCGATCCTCTCTCTACTATGGTGGCTAGCTCTACTTATATAGGCCCTGGTCCTCTTCCCAAATATCGAGCAGGAAGGGATCCAACACTGGCGGGCTAATTTGAAGGGGGACAGCCAGTACAAGCTATCCTGACAAAAGTGGTCTTCGCCTGCCAAAAGCTCTGGTGGTGACGCCGTCTTGGGATCCACGATGACCTCCATCTTGCCGTCCTCCTGGTCTTGGTCTCGTTGCACCAATATAGCAACCTTTGCCTTATGCCTCGGTACTCTTCGCATGCACTGGCCTCCTTAGCACCAAAGAGGAAACAAGGACGCTGCGCGCGCTGGCGCTTGCCTGGTATCGTGCGTCATGGTCATGTCACGAGGGCCTCGTGAGGTTTGCCCCGCCTTGATATCTTCGCTCCTCGTGAGCCTGCCTGTCTAGGCTACCCCAGAGGAGGTCTTGCGTCATCCGTCTCGCGAGGCTTGGACCCTCTCGAGGGACTTGGATGCATTGTTGGTGAAGATGGGTCGTACGGCCTGCTGGCTTGGTCACGCTGCGGGCCGCAGGCAGGCAAGTCTGGGGACCCCCGTTCCCAGAACGCCGACACTAACAACATATAGCTCATTGAGCTAATAATATCTCAAGATAAATATTTCAGGAAAGCTCAATGATTGGCATGACATTGATTAGAAATGTGGAACCCTCAAAATGCTAAGGACAAAAGATTGACTCAAGCTCTAAAGCTCAAGACTCTACATTCTACTTTTAGTGATCCAAGATCACATTGAGTCCACAGGAAAAGCCAATACTATTAAAAGGGGATGAGGTGTTGCTTAATGAGTTGCTTGCTCAAAATGCTTAGTGATATGCTCCAAAAACCCTCAACTAATTTCTCATATCCACATCTGACCCAAACCAAAAGTCAAACTCAGCCCCACCAAAACTTTCTATCCGGCGCTAACGAGTTCATTTGACATTGCCACTGCCACAAACCCTAGTCAGTTCGGTCTTACCAATAGGGATCTCGGTCTCATCGAGATGGGATTGGAAACTCTCTGTTTCCCTTCGTAACGTTTCAGTCCAACCGAGATGAGCAATCGGTCCCACTGAGTTCGCAATGCAAACTCTCTGTTTCCCCTTCGTAACGTTTCGATCTCACTGAGATGAGCGAATCGGTCCCACCGAGTTTGCCTGACCAACTCTTGGTTAGCTTATTACCAAAATCGGTCCCACCGAGTTTGTGTAATCAGTCTCACCGAGATTACGTTATGCCATAACCCTAATGAAATCGGTCACACCGAGTTGACATGTCGGTCCCGCCGAAAAGCCTAATGTTCACATTTTGAACTAAATTGGTCTGACCGAGTTTCATTATTCGGTCCCACCGAGTTTGGTGATTTGTATGTAATGGTTAGATTTTGTTTGGAGGCTATAAATACCCCTCCACCCACGCTTCATTCGTGGAGAGAGCCATCAGAACATTCCTACACTTCCAACATTCATTTTCCAAGAGAGAACCACCTACTCATGTGTTGAGACCAAGATATTCCATTCCAACCATATGAATCTTGATCTCTAGCCTTCTCCAAGTTGCTTTCCACTCAAATGATCTTTCCACCAATTCCAAATCAGTGAGAGAGAGTTGAGTGTTGGGGATACTATCATTTGAAGCACAAGAGCAAGGAGTTCATCATCAACACACCATGTATTACCTTTTGGAGAGTGGTGTCTCCTAGATTGGTTAGGTGTCACTTGGGAGCCTCTGACAAGATTGTGGAGTTGAACCAAGGAGTTTGTACGGGCAAGGAGATCACCTACTTCGTGAAGATCTACCCTAGTGAGGCAATTTCTTCATGGGCGATGGCCATGGTGGGATAGACAAGGTTGCTTCTTCATGGACCCTTCATGGGTGGAGCCCTCCGTGGACTCGCGCAACTGTTACCCTTCATGGGTTGAAGTCTCCATCAACGTGGATGTACGATAGCACCACCTATCGGAACCACGCCAAAAATCTCCATGTCTACATTGCGTTTGCTCCCTGCAAACTCCTCCCTTTACCTTCATGTGCAATGTTTTACATTCCACTGCTATACTCTTAGACTTGCATGTGTAGGTTGATTGCTTGACTAGTGCTAAGTTGCTAAAATCTGCCAAGACTTAAAGTTGGGAAAAGGCTAGATTTTTATTTGGTCAAGTAGTCTAATCACCCCCCTCTAGACATACTTTTGATCCTACAAGTGGTATCAGAGCTTTGGTTTCCATTTGCCTCGATTTCCATAGCGTTTGGTGATCACATCCTTGGTTTCACAACCTAGGAGAGTATGGCGTCTAGTGAGGGAAATTACCACCATAGAGGTCCTTACTTTGATGGTACTAATTTTGCTAGTTGGAAGCATAAGATGAAAATGCATATTCTTGGACATAACTCCGCCGTTTGGGCTATTGTGTGTATTGGCTTGCAAGGTGAATTCTTTGATGGGAGAGAACCAAACCGTGAAGCTACCGCGGAAGAGTTGAAGATGCTGCAATACAATGCTCAAGCTTGCAATATCCTCTTCAACGGATTGTGCCCCGAGGAATTCAACAAAATCAGCCTTCTTGAGAATGGAAAGGAAATTTGGGATACTTTGATTGATATCCACGAAGGTACCATCTCCGTCAAGGAATCCAAATTGGATGTGCTTCAAAGTCAACTTGACAAGTTCAATATGAAGGATGGTGAAGGTGTCGCTGAAATGTACTCTAGGATTGCTCTCATCACAAATGAGATTGCCGGCTTAGGAAGTGAAGAGATGACCAATAGATTCATCATCAAGAAAATCCTAAGATCCTTGGATGGAAATATGATACCGTGTGTACATTGATTCAAATGATGCCCAATTACAAAGATCTCAAGCCAACGGAAGTCATTGGAAGAATTGTTGCTCATGAGATGTCACTCAAGGATAAGGAAGAGCTTCACAACAAGTCAAGTGGTGCTTACAAAGCCTCATTTGATGCTCCCACATCATCAAGTGAGAAACAAACCTTCAATGAAGAATTTACCCTAATGGAGAAGTTCCAAGTCAAGGTCCTACAATGACAAAAGATCTTCAAGTCGTGAATGAAATTGCTACAATTATGGAAGACCCAGACACTACTCCAATGAGTGTATGGCTCCTTGCAAAAGAAGAGAAGATTCACCCAAAAGGAAAAATAGAAGAGAAGAATCACCACCAAGAGAGAGAAGGAGTAGAGATGACCGTTATGAATGAAGAACATCATGGAGAAGCAAGGAAACGGAAAGGAAGGATAAATCATCAACGAGCTACACAAAACGAAGACATCAAGCTCATGTTGGTGAATGGGTATCCGGCTCCGACTCCGATAATCACTCCGAAAGAAGTTAGCACTCTGACTCCGAATATACTCAAGATGAAGGTGTTGCCGGTCTAGCACTTGTGTCAACCAACTCCTACGACATATTTGACTCACCAAATGAAGGAATTGGAAGATGCTTCATGGCTAAAGGCCCAAAGGTATCACACCCTGAGTATGTTGATTTCAATAGTGACGAAGATGATTTGCTAGGAGATGATGATTTACTTATTGAAAACTCTAGTTATGAAAACTATGATGAGTTTACTATTAATCATGATAATCAAGATAAAACAAATGACGATGATAAGAAGGAGATTGAGCGTCTGAATAAAGAACTAAACACTCTTAAGTTAGCTCATGAAACTACCTTGGAAGATCATCGAGAACTTTTAAAGACTCATGAGAAATTACGCTTTGAAAGCTCAACCTTGAGAAAGAGCATGAGTTCTTAAAGGCAATCAATGATGATCTCACAAGAAAAGTTCTTATTACATTGCCAAGCATTTACTCTTGTCTACTTACATGCCACAAGTAAAATCTAGCAACAAGAGTAAGAAATATTCTTATTCTAGTAGTAACAACAATCATGTTAAATCCAATATTGTTGCTTCTATTAGTTCTCTTGATTCCAATAATGATTCTCTTAGCCAAGTTACACTTGAACAGGAAAATAACTTATTGAAGGGAACTATAGAGAAATGTGTCTACAAGAGTTTTGCCGGAAGTAAGCAATTTGAGGAAATTGTACGCAAGCAAGGAAGGCACCGGAAGAATCAAGGTATTGGTTTTGAATGAAGGTTCAATGCCAATGGAGTTGAGTGGGAAGAAGATCAATACCCCAAGATGAAGTTTGTCCATCAACAAGAGAAGTATGATCCTACTTCTTTCCAAGGGACACAAGCTCAAGATGATCTTCCACCACAAGACCACAAGCTAAAAGGGAAGGACAAGCTTCAAGAGGAGATTGATGCATTTGAAGAAGCTCCCAAGGCCTTGGTCAAGTGGGTTCCCAAGACTACATCAAGTTCTGCTACATCAAGTACGACTACAACTCCAAGGATTCCCATCAAGATGATGTGGATCCCGAAGAAGAAGAACTAGAGAGTTCTTGAGGGGGAATCCGCCAACATACTTCACTCATATCTTTCGGCAAGGACATGTGCAAACAACTTCCACATCTTGCACTAGTTCTAGGAGTCACAAACCCTCTTGTTGGTAAGACAAGGGACAAGTTAACCTAATGCTTTCATGGACATCAACTTATGTGAAAATCACTCTATGTCTATGGATATCCTTGTTTGTTCCTTGTGGGACTAACCCGTGTAGGTATTGAAAGTGCAACTCACTTCAATGGATTGCTCCAAATGATCTACATCAACATTGAGCATCCACATCTTCAACATCTACATGAAGTCATCATCGACAAAACCCAAGGTTAGTTCATCCCTCTTAGGGGGGATATCACATCTAGGGGGAGCTTTACTCTAATCAATTGAGCTAAAGCAACTCTAAACATGTGAGCACAACAATGCTTTATGTAAAATTGGCAACCCCACTTGTGCTTAAACGATGAGTATGACCTATGATCAAATGTTCTCATTTGACTCCTTAGTCAATATACTCATATATAGATGACCTAGTCATCGCCAATTGCTTGATAGACGCTAGAGTGTTTGTGCATGCTTTCTCACATATTCATTTTTTATTTTATTGTGTGAGCATGTTGATTGAATATTTTACTCATTCGAGGACACCCACTTGTTGTTTTGATTGTTTGGCGTTTTCTCTTTTGCCAAGTGGATGGACAAGAATGCCTAAGAACCACCTCTAGCTATCTATGCTTTTCTCGTCTCAAACTCTATTCATGCTACATCACAAAGTTTGATCAAGTCAGATTCGAACCACTCTGTGTGAGGAGCACTCGGAGTCCCCGATTCGTCATATACTTAAACTTCCAAAACCTCTTTGTGAATTTTGGTATGACCAAGTCATACACTTCGGTCACACCGAGTTCACTAAGTTGATCTAGGTTTTCCATCTTGGTGGAACCGATTTGAACTTTTCGGTCACACCGAGTTGTAGTAACCACGTAACTGGGATCAAGCACTGTAAGATTGAACCCACTACCGGGCACCTCTTCCCATTGCAAGATAAATAGATCAAGTTGGACAAACAAAACCCAAATACCATAGAAGAAATACAAGGCTATAAGAGATCATGCATATAAGAGATCAAAGAAACTCAAATAACTTTCATGGATATAAAAAGATATGACTGGTCATAACCTCAAAGTTCATCAGATCCCAACAAACACACCACAAAAAGAGTTACATCATATGGATCTCCAAGAGACCATTGTATTGAGAATTCAGCAAGAGAGAGAAAGCCATCTAACTACTAACTACAGACCCGAAGGTCTACAAAGAACTACTCACGCATCATTGGAGAGGCACCAATGGAGGTGGTGAACCCCATCCGAGATGGTGTCTAGATTAGATCTGGTGGTTCTGGACTCTGCGGCGGCTGGATGAATATTTCGTCGACTCCCCTAGGGTTTTTGGAATATTTGGGTATTTGTAGAGCAAAGAGGTGGTCCGGGGGCACCCGAGGTGGGCACAACCTACCAGGGCGCGCCTGGGCCTCCTGGCACGCCCTGGTGGGTTGTCCCCTCCTCGGGACTCCCCCCAGGTGCAACCAGGGCCCAACTTGTTCCTTCTGGTCCATCAAAAATCTCCGTAAAGTGTCGTGGCATTTGGACTCCGTTTGATATTGATTTTCTGCGATGTAAAAAACAGGGAAAAACATGAACTGGCAATTGGCACTATGTCAATAGGTTAGTACCAAAAAATGACTATAAAATTATTATAAAACATCCAAGATTGATAAAATAACAACATGGAACAATAAAAAATTATAGATACGTTGGAGAGATATCACATACTTGCACTATTATTATTACTTTCATATCATTCGGTCGTGCAAGTGAAAGGCAATAATGACAACATTCGATGAACTGGCCGTGGCAGAGAGAAATTGGTATGAACTCGACTTGTTTTGTCTGTGTAAATATGTTTAACCTAGTATCCATGATTCACGCCATTATGATTAAACATGTTTGCAATGACAATTAGAGATTATAGTTTCTCATGCCACGCATAAGTAGCCGGGAGTTGATAATGATTTATCTTGGATATCAACATAGTGTTAAAATGATTGTGATGTACTATGATGATATGGTATCCTCCTCTCAATATTCGAGTGGCTTGATGTCGGAGTAATGGGCCATGGGTAGGCCAACCCGAGGCCCATAACCTTTCAAGACATCGGGCAGGCTGCGCCCCTCAAGACTCCGGGACAAAGATCCGCCTCCTAAGGAGTCGACGGCAGGGCGGCCGACTGCCCGCCTGCGGCCGAGTCCCAGGGACGACTTCCAGAGAAGCCGGCTTTGGGGAGTCGGCTAGCGACTCCAACAAATCACGACCTCGTCAAAGGGGACGAGGCAGGGGCGTGGCTACAGCAAAGCCTGCCCCCGCCCCTCACCAAGGGCAGGCATGGCCACAGCACACCGTACTCCGGAAGATCTCCGTGCGGCGTGGCACTGTTGCCATGCCAGCCCTAACGTCAGCACCATAGTACCGAGTCCTGTGCCCATGACGGCTTGTCCGTACGGCATGGAAGCATCGGGACCCACCAGCCAGCGAGACCTCGGGAGACGGCGGGAGGACCGCCAGTCGGACCCATCGGGAGTCGGCCCGGGGAAGTCGGCCGAGCCAGCCCCCGGGGCCCACGCGCCATTAATCAAGATGAGATGGGGAGTGGCCACAATGATCGCCTGCCAGGCGGTGGGGCTGTTACCACGACCCCATGGCCAAGCGTGCGTCATCAGGAGCACGGCTACAGTAATCAGCAGCCGGCAAGACCCGCCCGCGGCGGACGCGGCCTGTCGGCTCCGTACCAGACCAGTCGGCGGGGCCCACTAGTCGGCGGGCCCCAGCAGTCGGCGGAGAAGTCGGAGGTCAGAGGCACTGACGGCTGGGCCGACGCCTAGTCTAATTACCATTGTACCCCTGGGGGTAGGCCTATATAAACCCCCCAGGGCACCCATGCAAAGGGTTGGATCCCAGTAGTTCTACACCATACCAGATAGAAGGAGGGAGCCGGCCTTGCCCTCTCCTACCACCAGATACAGCTCAAGGAGCGACCGTGTAAACACTTGACCATAGTGATCATGCGGAGACCCCGCAGAGCAGCAGTAGGGGTGTTATCTCCTCGGAGAGCCCTGAAGCTGGGTAAGATTCGCCGGCGTGCATGTCTTCGTCTCATCCCGTTTCCAGGCACCGGCGACGTTCTACTCGCCCCCACCATGATAAGCCATCCATTGGCATATGTCGCACAAAACCCCCGACATTTGGCGCCCACCGTGGGGCATGGTGCACCGCCGTCCGGAGATCTGTTCTGGACGGGAACCCTCTTCCTCCCTGGCGAGCGCAGCCAGCCAGGCACGCCAGATGAAGTTTGCATTGACGCGCTGCGCGGCGTTGAGATCGCCTGCGCAACCAGCTCCTTGGCCGAGCTTGTCGGCGAGGTCCGCCTCTCCGATGAACCTGCGGGCGTCGCAGGCGTGGGCGGCCCCGAGAACCTCCTCACGGGCCTCCTCGATCAACTCCATGTTTCCGACGAGCCTGCCATAGACTTGGAGAGTCCGTAGGCTCCACCGACCCGATGCTGGTCGACTCCGACACCGCGTCGCTCAATGCGTTCCCCACCAACATGGTGGTCTACGACGAACCTCTCCCCCGCGCGGAAAGCGACGGAAGCACCGTCACTGAGGTGCTAGTCATCAGTCATGACGAGTTCCCCGGCGGAGGAGCGCCCAACTCGCTCGGCGCGGCACTACAAGACCTAGCCGCACCCATCCTGGAAGATGCTGACGCAGAGACGTTAGAAGCGCGCCGCCTTCAGCTCATTGAAGGCGCGAAGAAGCTTGCCAGCATGAGACGCTTGTCAGAAGCTTACCAGCGGGCGATGGATCGCGCCGTTGGCGGCTTGCCGGCCTCGGCAGGGCCCAGCCGCCTTGGCGCCGTCCGGCTGCGCGGCGTAGCCATCGCCAGCCTGTTTGGGGCTAGCCGCCCCGTGTACGCTACACCAGAGGAGAACATCTGAGCCGCCCAGGCAGCGGCGGATGAGCTGGACAATTTCGAGGGCGAAGAACATCGCCTCATGATGGAGCGAGTCCAGGGCTCCTTTACGCGGCCGCCGCGCAGAATGAGGCCGGTTGCCGCAGGGAGGCGCCACTGCGGCCAAACGACGACCCGCATCGAGATCACGGCGCGACGTCTCGGACACCGACTGGCAGTGCCCAAGGAAGAAAGGACAAGGAGCCGGCTGTCAGCCACAGTCAGACTCGGATTACCATAGAGCGTGACCGAGACGGCCGCCCGAGAGCAGTGGAACGACGGGACGATTGTCCGCCTCCCCCTCCCCGCAAGGAGAGGCGAGTCTCCCCGCCGCCTGTTGATCACCCGACTCTCGGTGACCGCCTTGGCCGCCGAGGGGGAGTTGGAGAGAACGACGCCCGCCTCTGGATCGACCGACTTCACTGGTCCCTAGCGCTGGAGGAAGAAGATGAGCTGGGTCCGCCTTGTTTCGGGCCCCGCATTCGGGACGAGCCCTTTCCCAGAGGGTTCACGCTGCCAAGAGACACGCCCAAGTACACCGGCTCCGTGAAGCCGGAAGACTGGCTAGTCGATTACTCCATGGCTGTCAGCATAGCAAACGGCAACAAGCGAGTCGCCGTAAAGTACGTTCCGCTCATGCTCCAGGGCACGGCACGGACATGGCTGAACAGCCTGAAGCCCCGCAGCATCAACAGCTGGGTCGACTTCACCGAAGCGTTCGTCCGCAACTTCACCAGCATGTACAAGCGTCCTCCCAAGCCTCGTCAGCTCTCCTTGTGCGTGCAAGGTCCTGACGAGTTGAGTCGCGACTACCTCACGCGTTGGGCAGAGCTCCGGAACTCCTGCGAGGGCGTGCACGAGGTGCAGGCCATCGAGTACTTCACAGTCGGGTGCCGAGAAGGCACCCTCCTCAAGCACAAGCTCCTCTGCAACGAGTTAGAAACCCTCGACGAGCTGCTGATCATAGCAGACAAGTACGCCACGGCCGACTCCTCCATGAAGGCAGAAATTCAAATCAGCACAGCCGGCAAAGTGGCTCCTCAAGCTCCAAGAACTCCGGCGGCAGACGCCGGCCGGCGACAATAGCAGGGCGACAACAAGTGCAAGGCCCCGCACCCGGCTTCCGGCAGCCGGCAGGTCGCAGCCGTTGAAGCCCAGCAGCCAGAAGAGCAGCCTCCGCCCAAGCGACAGAAAGGCGGCAAGCCGAACTGGTTGCCGGCTGTTGGTGTCAAAACTGGCGGATCTCGGGTAGGGGGTCCCGAACTGTGCGTCTAGGCCGGATGGTAACAGGAGACAAGGGACATGATGTTTTTTACCCAGGTTCGGGCCCTCTCGATGGAGGTAATACCCTACTCCTGCTTGATTAATATTGATGATATGGGTAGTACAAGAGTAGATCTACCACGAGATCAAGGAGGCTAAACCCTAGAAGCTAGCCTATGGTATGATTGTTGTGTATGGAGTTGATTGCCTACGGGCTACAACCCTCCGGTTTATATAGACATCAGATAGGGTTAGGGTTACACAGAGTCGGTTACAATGGTAGGAGATCTTGAATATCCGCATCGCCAAGCTTGCCTTCCAAGCCAAGGAAAGTCCCATCTGGACACGGGACGAAGTCTTCAATCTTGTATCTTCATAGTCCAGGGGTCCGGCTGAAGGTATAGTCCGGCTACCCAAACACCCCCTAATCCAGGACTCCCTCAGTAGCCCCGGAACCAGGCTTCAATGACGACGAGTCCGACGCGCAAATTGTCTTCGGCATTGCAAGGCGGGTTCCTCCTCCAAGTCCTTCATAGAAGATTGTAAACACCAAGAGTAGTGTCCGGCTCTGCAAAATAAGCTTCCACATATTACCATAGAGAGAATAATATTAACACAAATCAAATTTGCTGACGTATTCCGCAGTGCGTCATCACACTACAGCCAAGTCCTTCGCTCGAATCGTTTTCACTTTTCCACCTCAGCGTGTTTTGTGAGGCGGTTTCCTTGGCACGTCTTGTCAAAGCAGAGATCGTGTGCCCCCATTTACGAGATTCTCATCAATACGGACGTGGGTAACCCAACCGCGCCATTTACCATGGTGCTTGGAAGGAAAGCGAGTTTTACTAGGCTGGTGGGGATGCACAACCGCATCCGCCCATATAAGGGGATAAGGATCCACCTTTTTACCTACGCCTTCTTCCTCCTTTGCCTATCTATCTCCTGCACACCCGAGCTCCAGCGCCCAAGCCCGCACTTCCCACCTCAACCTTCTCCAGCAATGTCCGGAGCGGGAGGCAAGTGGATGGTCTCCTCCGTCACGGAGGGCCATGTCAAAAAGCTAAGGAAGGCCGGATACTTGTCCAAGGACATCGCGCACTGGCTTCCCGAGGAAGGGCAGCTTCTCCCTACCCCAAGGACCCATGAGAGGGTAGTATTCCTTCCCCACTTCCTCCGCGGACTGGGTTTTCCACTCCACCCATTTGTCCGGGGGCTCATGTTTTACTATCGCCTAGATTTCCATGATCTGGCCCCGAACTTCATCCTCAACATCTTGGCGTTTATCGTCGTGTGCGAGGCTTTCCTCCGCATCCGCCCCCATTTTGGCCTCTGGCTTAAGACCTTCAACGTCAAGCCCAAGGTGGTGCGCGGAAGCCAGGCGGAGTGCAGAGGCGCCATGGCAGGCAAGATGGCCAACGTCCTATGGCTCGAGGGCTCCTTCGTGGAGACTCTGAAGGGGTGGCAATCATGGTGGTTTTACATCAGCGAGCCGCGCGATCCGAAATGGATCGCAGCCCCCGAGTTTTGATCCGGACCCCCACGCGGCTTATGTCCTGGAAAGAGACGGGCTTGTTGTGGGGCGACGAAAAAGAGGTGACCAGACTGCAAACATGCATCCAGTCCCTGGTGAGCAAGCCGATCAAGCGCGTCAATGTAGTCCAGGTTATGCTCGTCCGCCGGATCCTCCCGTGTCAACAATGGGACTTTAATCTGTGGGAGTTTGACCCGGCGCAGCACCAAACCCTTAACAGGCTCTTCGACACGACGTATGAAGACGTCTGGAAGGTGCTAACCAAAGGCGTCGAGGCTCCCACATCCGCTTCCGAGGACCGCGGATACAGCTCGCAGTGTCACGCTAGCGAGGTAAGCTATTTTCACCTTATACAGGATGTTAAGTTTTTTCATAGTTTGACTCTATGCGGGATCTAAACTCCCTCACCTTTGACAGGCTTGGCAGGCGCAGTCCGGATCGATTAACTGTCCGGCTCCCTTGCTCGAAGACCCAGCCCCTGCTCTCCTAGTGAAGCTGCTGGTTTCGGCGCCTTATGTGGTGCCGGAGAAGAAGGCCAAGAAGAAGAAGGCCACGGGGACTCGAAAGAGTGCCCGTAATGTGGTGGTGTCGGACTCGTCATCCGATGAGTCTGAGACGCTCTCCTCCCGTGAGAACGAGGAGGAGGAAGAAGAAAACTCTCCCCCTCCAGTGGGGGAGGAAAGAAAAGGAAGGCCGCCCCAACGGGGGAGGCCGAAGGGTCCAGGAAGAGGAAGACCCCTCCGCCGAACTACTCCCCCGACGCCGAAGAGGACGAAGAGGAGTGGCCAGATAGGGCCAAGCGTCCAGCGAAATCGTAAGTATTCGGATATCGGAGTAACTCATGACGTTCCTTTGTCGCGCAGCTTTCCCTAATGTCGAACATAATTATGCAGCCCGCCCCGGGCCGAACTCAACGAGTCTTCGAGCGGCTCCCTGGATTCATCGGACGTGAACTCAGTTCCGCCCGCTGTCTCCCCCCGCACTGCGGATGACGCCGAAGTGGTGTCGCAACGAGCTCCAGGGCAGGAGGAGGTGGTCCTGGAGGAGCCTCAAGGCGACCTCCCGGACCCCAGGAGTAAAGGGGACAAGACCCCCCAGGGCTCCAAGTCCGGCTTTGTGCCGGACACCGCGCCGGAATCTTCAACAGTTCCGGACCGCAGTAGGCGAACTCCTTCCAAGAGGAGCAAGCCTTCTGAGCCGGCGGCCTCCGTCCAACCGGAGGTGCCGGACAATCTGCTGGAGGTGCTTGACGGCGCCTCCATCAACGAGGAGCACCGTACTATTATGAGTACGGTGATCCAGAAGGTTCAGTATGCCAAGAGCGGACTGAGTGAAGCTTGCGCTAGCCTCCTAATAGGCTTCGAGGTAAGTAAAAAATATGTAAAAGTATAACCGCATAGACAGTAGCCCCTGATGCTCTGTTTGGCGTTCGGAAAGAAAAGCCGAATAGAGGATCTATTAAATTTCGCAGGAGTCTAACAACAAAGAGTCAATATGCGTATGCAGGCTTCGCTGGTAGCCACCGCCGCACTAACTGCGGAGGTGGGTGCCCTGAAACAGGGCCTCGAGCGGACCGAGCAAGAGCTCGGCCTTGCCAAGCGGCAGCTCGAGGAGAAAGAAGGTAAGAAAATACCTTACAGAAAAGGTGCCTATAAAAAGACATGATTGCAAAAAATAACAGGATTGTACTGCTTATTATAGGGGCCACGACTGAGGTGGCGACCCTCAAGCAGGCGCTGTCCGAGGTCGAAAAGAAAGCGGCCGTGGAGCGCACCGAGCGAGAGAAACTTGAGGCCCAGGTCGGCGAGGTGCATCAAGAGCTTCAGGCTCTCATGAAAAAATGTGAGAGTTTGGAGCTTGAGTCAAAGACGCAAGCATCCGAGCTCGCGGCGGCCCTGGGGACTGCCAAGTCTGCCAAGGCCGAAGCCCAAAAGGCCCTCCAAGAGTTGGAGGAGATGAAGAAGATTGCAGCGGGTAAGGCATTCTTTATGCAAAGCAGAAATATAAAAGTAAACTACTTGTTACTTACCCAAATCCGGAGCTCTCCAGGGGCATTCACAGATCTTCCCCGCAGCGTATCCGACGCCACCGCATTCTACCGAGCTGAAGAGGGAAGCTCGACGGAGAAGGTGTTCTGGTCTCAGTATGCTGAGGCCGGACACCCCGTGCCCTTGAGCGACTAGCTGAAACAGCTGGTCGAGCTCCACAAGGCGGCCGAACAGGCCATGAAGGGCTTCATAGTTCGGCTGTGGCCCGGAGAGGCCCTGCCTGGGAGCTATTTCGGGTTGGTGCGGCGGCTGGTGGAGGCTTGTTCGAGGCTGGAGGTCATCAAGCGCTCCGTCTGCATCGAAGGTGCCCGTCGGGCCCTTGCCCGTGCAAAGGTGCACTGGGGGAAGCTGGACGGTGAGAAGCTTGTGAAGGACAGGCCACCGCCAGGGAAGAAGCATCGCAAGCTCGAGAACTATTACAAGGATGTTCTTGCAGGTGCCCGCCTTGTGGCGGATGAATGTACCAAGGATGTAATTTTTGAATGAACTCGCTCGTGTTTATCCTATGCGCTGAAAACTTGTTTGTATGCGCTAAGCAGTGCTTATTGAATTTAAAATATTATTTTCTGTGCGGCCTTTTATCAAAAATTGAGAGATGGCCAGTCATCGGCTTCTGCCCCCATGCCACTAGTGCTGGGGTGTTTGGGATAAACCTGAGCGCTCTTTTTCCCATGGTTGGGTCCTTCGAGGGAGGCGCTCAGCACAACGAACCAGGCAATCGGACTATAATGCTTGAACACTCTCACTTAGCCATAGAACTTTATAATTTTAAATTTTGGCGAAGCCCCTAGTTCGGAAGACCTAGTTCGGGGCGCTATCCACGCCTTGGCCGGACAAAGCCAGCTCCTCGCTCGAAGCGGCATAAGTCTTTAGGGACTCGAAAAACCTCTCGAACAGCGACCGGCCTCTCGCCTCATCATGACAGTCAGTTTTAGCTTTCTCCACTGAGGTGCTTAACCCAGCTGAACCGGGGCACAATCGCAGTGGTTCTCCTAGTGCTACCTTAGCCGATATAGCGGAACGTAAGGCACCAAAACATAGGAGCCGGGCAAACCCAACTATTGACCCAAATCATTATTCAGAGCCGATGCATATAGTGCTATAAGTTCGGGGTGCCGCACTTGTGAAAGTGTACGGACTTCTCACACCATAATGAGGGGTACTGAAGCCCCTGGCGTGTTTGCCGTACCATGGTGTATGGGTGCAATCATGTCATTTAATAAACATATATGTGAAAAGAGGATAATGCAAAAAATAGACAAAAAGCTATGCATTGTTTATAGAGAGGCTATTTATCAAAGCCGAACGATACAAATAGTGCGATAAGCAGAAAGATATTGGACTATTCAATATGTCCTGACCAGGGGCAGGCCACAGAATTGTATTTAAAACAGGTATACCGCTCGTAACAGAGACCACCTAGGAGTTCCATAATGCGGCATGGCTTGTCTGCCTCCCTGGATCTTGCATCGTTTGTGCGGCAGTCGAATTGCCGAACGGGTCGTCCAAAGTATGGAGTCCTGAAAGTAAGAAAAAAATAAAAAAAAATCCGGCAGCCCCTAGTATGTTTTAAGCCGTATTTTGGGCGTGCCGTTATTGTTCCCCTTCCCCTGTGCCCATGGTATTTCAAGGGCATAGTTATGTACGCGAGGTACTGGTTTCACTATGTTGCGAAAGCTGGGGTTGGGGCCGCATTGCTACGCTTTCTCAGAGGGTGCCAGGCGGTCCTGCTGTGGGTTACTCCGGGCGCGCTTGGCAGTGGCTGGCTTTTTAGTGGCCGGACTGGAGAATTGCCTGAGAAGGCTAATTTGTACCTCCGCTGCAAGAGCCGCCGTATGCTCCTCCGTACAGAGGGAGCGTTCGGTGTTTCCGTTGGCCGTAATTACTCCTCGAGGGCCTGACATCTTGAGCTTGAGATATGCGTAGTGCGGCACCGCATTGAACTTTGCAAACGCGGTTCGTCCAAGCAGGGCGTGATACCCACTGCGAAACGGGACTATATCGAAGATTAACTCTTCGCTTCGGAAATTGTCCGGGGATCCGAAGACCACGTCAAGTGTTACTGAGCCTGTACAATTGTCTTCTACACCTGGTATAACGCCTTTAAAGGTCGTTCTTGTGGGCTTAATCCTTGAGGGATCTATGCCCATTTTCCGCAATGTATCCTGATAAAGCAAGTTCAGGCTACTGCCGCCGTCCATGAGGACTCTTGTGAGATGAAATCCGTCGATGATTGGGTCGAGAACCAATGCGGCGAATCCGCCATGACGGATGCTAGTGGGATGGTCCCTTCGATCAAAAGTGATCGTGCAGGAGGACCATGGGTTGAACTTTGGGGCGACTGGCTCCATCGCGTATACGTCCCGTAGCGCACTCTTCCGCTCCCGCTTGGGAATGTGGGTTGCGTATATCATGTTCACCGTCCGCACTTGTGGGGGAAAGCCCTTCTGTCCATTGTTGTTCGGCGGCTTGGGCTCCTCGTCGTCGCTGTGCAGCCCCTTGTCTCTGTTTTCAGCCCTTAACTTGCCTGCCTGCTTGAACACCCAACAATTCCTATTAGTGTGATTGGCTGGCCTTTCGGCGGTGCCATGTATCTGGCACGAGCGATCGAGTATTCGGTCCAAACTGGACGGGCCCCGAGTATTTTTTGAATGGCTTTTTCCGCTGACCGGATTTATAGCCTTTGAATCCAGCATTGACTGCCGTGTCTTCATTGCTGTCGCTGTTAACGCAGCGTTTTTGCTTATTCCGACGTGTCCTGCCACTTTTGTCCTTGGTATCTGAATTACCAGGGTTCTTTGATAAGTTGTTACTAAGAGCTAGCCAGCTGTCTTCTCCCGCGCAAAAGCGGGTCATGAGTGTCGTGAGGGCTGCCATGGATTTCGGCTTTTCCTGTCCCAGGTGCCGGGCAAGCCACTCGTCGCGGATGTTATGCTTGAAGGCTGCTAGGGCCTCTGCGTCCGGACAGTCGACTATCTGGTTTTTCTTTGTTAGGAACCGTGTCCAGAATTGTCTGGCCGATTCCTCTGGCTGCTGAATTATGTGGCTTAAGTCATCGGCAGCCGGCGGTCACACGTAAGTGCCCTGGAAGTTGTCGAGGAATGCGGCTTCCAGGTCCTCCCAAGAACCGATTGAGTCTGCTGGCAAGCTGTTAAGCCAATGCCGGGCCGGTCCTTTAAGTTTGAGCGGGAGGTATTTGATGGTGTGTAGATCATCGCCGCGTGCCATGTGGATGTGAAGGAGATAATCCTCGATCCATACCGCCGGATCTGTTGTGCCATCGTATGATTCGATGTTTACGGGTTTGAAACCCTCTGGGATTTTATGATCCATTACTTCATTCGTGAAGCATAGCGGGTGTGCGGCGCCTCTGTACTGGGCTATATCACGACGCAGCTCGGAAGAGCTATGTCTGTTTGTTCGGCCCGGCCGGATTTGTTGTATCCGGAGTGAAGATCATTGTCACATGTCGTAGGGCGCCTGCGCGATCCGTACATCGATCTTGTTTGTCTTGCCTTATCCTCCAGTATGTCTCGCAGGTCGGGCGCATTTTCCCGTGCCTTAGTTGAGCGGCGTTGGGGCATGGCTTGGGTGGAGGGCCAAGAGGCTTCTCTGTCGCGGCCGCGAGGTGGTCGGTCTGCCATGTCATGCGCTGGTGATGTAGGTGCTTCCTCCTCTGATCGGGGTAGCGGCCTGCGCTTCGGGTAACTCTTGGAGGGGCGTTCGAGTTCATACTCTTCGGCCACAAGGACTTCAGTCCATCTGTCAGCTAGCAAATCTTGGGCATCTCTAAGTTGTTGCTGCTTTTTCTTGAGGCTGCTTGCCATGGCTAAAAGCCTGCGTTTAAAATGCTCTTGTTCGGCGGGGCTGATGGTATGACGAATTCGTCGTCATCGAGGCTTGCCTCGTCTTCGGAGGGAGGCGTATAGTTATCATCCGTGACCTCTCGGTCTGCCACTCTCTCATGAGGGCTGGCTTCTCCATCTTCCTGTGCCGAATCTTGCTGAGTTGGGTATTCTTCGGTGCTATCCGGGGTAGTATTATCTCCCGTGCCAGGATCACCGTTTTTGCTTTGGCGGGATTTAGAGCGGCGCCGCTGACGCTGGCGCTTTGGCTGTTTCTTGGGGGCGTCATCCCCCACTGTTCCATCGCCATCTCCATCTTTTGGAGTATCCACCATATATATGTCATATGACGAGGTGGCCTTCCAACGCCCTACAGGTGCTGGTTCTTGTTCGTCTCCTGCATCGTCGTCCATGCCGTCGATGTCTTCGGAGTCGAAGTCAAGCATGTCGGTTAAGTCGTCGACAGTGGCTATGAAGTGGGTGGTGGGTGGGTTTTGAATTTCTTCATCGTCCGTATCCCAACCTTGCTGACCATAGTCCGGCCAGGGCTCTCCTGATATAGAGAGAGACTTTAGAGAATTCAGGATGTCGCCGGAGGGGGAGTGCTGAAAGATGTCCGCGGCGGTGAACTCCATTATCGACGCCCAATCGGATTCGATCGGCAGGGGCGCGGGGGGCTCGGAGTTCGGAGAGGAATCCGGCTCCTCAGAGTCACGGGCCATGCGGAGTGTGGGGCTGGAGTTCGGCTCGATCGCCTCTGAGATCGCAGCCCCTGAGGCAGTGTCCAACCGCTGATCCTCGATCGGCGCAGTAGGCTCCGAATCAATGGTCGAAACCGAAGCGTGTGCGGCATCCAAGGCGATGTTCGGCGGCAGAGCTATATCATGCCCATCGAGACAGTGCGGCGTGCTTGGCTGTGGCTCGAATCCGTCGAAGATCAAGTCCCCGTTGATGTCAGCCGTGTAGTTTAGGCTTCCAAACCTGACCTGATGGCCAGGGGCGTAGCTTTCGATCTGCTCAATGTGGCCAAGCGAATTGGCCCGCAGAGCGAAGATCTGTCCGGGGAGCAAAGTCTCACCCTGGACCACATCGTTGTTGATGATCAAAGGAGCCATCGGGCCTAAAGGCGACGACATAGAGGAACTCTCAATGAAAGCACCAATGTCGGTGTCAAAACCGGCAGATCTCGGGTAGGGGGTCCCGAACTGTGCGTCCAGGCCGGATGGTAACAGGAGACAAGGGACACGATGTTTTTTACCCAGGTTCGGGCCCTCTCGATGGAGGTAATACCCTACTCCTGCTTGATTAATATTTATGATATGGGTAGTACAAGAGTAGATCTACCACGAGATCAAGGAGGCTAAACCCTAGAAGCTAGCCTATGGTATGATTGTTGTGTATGGAGTAGATTGCCTACGGGCTACAACCCTCCGGTTTATATAGACACCGGATAGGGTTAGGGTTACACAGAGTCGGTTACAATGGTAGGAGATCTTGAATATCCGCATCGCCAAGCTTGCCTTCCACGCCAAGGAAAGTCCCATCCGAACACGGGACGAAGTCTTCAATCTTGTATCTTCATAGTCTAGGAGTCCAGCTGAAGGTATAGTCCGGCTACCCGAACACCCCCTAATCCAGGACTCCCTCACCGGCCTTCTCCTATGAGCAGACCTTGGATGGACCTTGCAAGTTCCACAGCGGCGCGAAGCCGTCAAATCACACCACTCGGAAGTGCCACTGGCTCACCAGGATCGCCAAGGGAGACGGCCTCCAGGCACCCCCGCCTGCTGGGCAACCGCCTCCGCCTCCGCCCCAGCAGCCGGCAGTTAGGCCGGTCGGCGCAGTACAAGACGAATACCCTGAAGAGCATGGAGCCTATGTGGTGTTCACCAGTATGGCTGATGATCGGCGCAGCAGGTGGCTGCAGCGACAAGAGGTGAACGCAATAGCCTCAGAGACGCCAGAGTTCATGCACTGGTCCGAGAAGCCCATCAGCTGGAGCAGGGCTGACCACCCAGAAGTGATGCCGAGCCCGGGCTCCTACGCCTTGGTCCTAGACGCCACCTTTGCCATGGATAAGCGGGCCACGCGTTTCTCACGAGTTCTGATAGACGGGGGCAGCAGCATCAATATCCTGCACAAAGACACCATGGAGAAGTTGGGAATCAAGCAAAGACAGCTTCAGAATAGCTGGACTGTGTTCGACGGCATTGTCCCTGGGCTGTCCTGCTCACCAATCGGCAAGATCCTGATTGACGTCCTCTTTGGGGACAAGGATCACTTCCGAAGAGAGCCTGTTTGGTTTGAGGTGGTGGACCTTGAGAGCCCGTACCATGCGCTACTTGGCCGACCCGCCTTGGCCAAATTCATGGCGGTCCCCCACTATGCTTACCTCAAGATGAAGATGCCCAGTTCCAGGGGAATTCTGACTATGGCAGGCGACTATCGGAAGTCGTCTGCTTGCACAACTGAGAGCAGTCGGCTGGCCGAGTCCCTAGTAGTCGCAGCCGAGAAGCGGCTCCTTGAACGAGTTGTGGCGATGGCCGGCAAGCAGCCGGAGTTATCGCCCGACCCAAAGGACTCGGAAGCTGAGGGTTCGTTCAAACCGGCCAAAGAGATAAAGAAGATACCCTCACCCAGAGAGGTACGCAGTCGTAGGTGCAAACCTCGACAGCAAATAGGAAGGCGAGATCATCGATTTCCTCCGTGAGAATCGGGGCACCTTTGCATGGTCTCCCAAAGACATACCAGGTGTACCGACGGATTTCGCCGAGCACAAGTTACATGTCCGATCTGATGCAAAGCCGGTCAGGCAGCCCCTGCACCGCTTATCAGAAGAGAAGAGAAGAGTCGTCGAAGAAGAGATAGCCCGACTCCTGGCAGCCGGCTTCATTATGGAAGTTTTCTTTCCGGAGTGGCTGGCAAACCCGGTCTTGGTGCTAAAGAAGAACAAGCAGTGGCGAATGTGTACTGACTACACGAGTCTCAACAAGACCTGCCCCAAAGACCCATTTGCTCTACTAAGAATCGATCAGGTGATAGACTCCACAGTCGGATGCGAGCTGTTGAGTTTCTTGGATGCATACTCAGGATATCACCAGATCAAGCTGAACCCGGCTGACAGATTGAAGACCGCCTTCATCACGCCATTTGGAGCATTCTGCTACCTCACCATGACGTTCGGCTTGAGGAATGCCGGCGCCACCTTTCAGCGTTGCATGCAGAAGTGTCTCCTCAAGCAACTCGGTAGAAACGCCAACGTTTACGTGGACGACATGGTGGAGAAGACGGAAAAGCGTGGAACACTGCTGGAAGACCTCAGGGAGACCTTTGAGAACCTGCGCCGGTTCCAAATCAAGCTCAACCCCGAGAAGTGTGTCTTCGGAGTGCCAGCCGGCTAGCTGCTAGGTTTCCTGGTCTCTGAACGCGGCATAGAATGCAACCCAGTCAAAATCAAGGCCATCGAGAGAATGGAGGTACCCAGCCGAATGCTGGATGTGCAGAAGTTCACCGGCTGCTTGGCGTCCATTAGCCGATTCATCAGTCGGCTGGGCGAGAAAGCTCTCCCCTTATACCAACTCATGAAGAAGACCACTTTTTTCGAGTGGAACCATAAAGCGGATGAAGCTTTCCATCAGTTGAAGAAGATGCTGACTACTCCACCCGTCCTGGCGGGTCCGACTACCAAGGAACCTATGCTCCTGCACATCACCGCCACCAGCTGAGTGGTCAGCACAGTCATTGTAGTAGAGCGCAAGGAGGAAGGCAAGGCGCTACCGGTCCAGAGATCAGTATATTACCTGAGCGAGGTACTGTCGACCTCCAAGCAGAACTACCCCCACTACCAGAAGATGTGCTATGGCGTGCACTTTGCTGCCAAGAAGTTGAAGCCTTACTTTCAAGAGCATCCAATCACAGTGGTCTGCACGGCTCCGCTTGCCGAGATCATCGGTAGCCGAGATGCCTCTCATCGAGTGGCCAAGTGGGCCATAGAGCTGGATCCCTACACCATCTACTACCAAGCCTGCACCGCTATCAAATCACAAGCACTGGCCGACTTCCTCGTCGATTGGGCCGAGACCCAGTACCTGCCTCCAGCACCTGCGTCCTCCCATTGGCGGATGCACTTCGACGGCTCCAAGATGCACACTGGCTTGGGAGCCGGCGTCGTCCTCACCTCTCCTAAAGGCGACAAGCTCGAATATGCACTGCAAATCCGTTTTTCCGCCTCCATCAACGTTGCCGAGTACGAGGCGCTCATTCACGGACTCTGGCTTGCCAAAGAACTTGGCATCCGCCGGATCTTGTGTTATGGCGACTCGGACTTAGTGGTCCAGCAGTCATCTGGCGACTGGGACATGAAGGACGCAAACATGGCAAGCTACCGTTTCCTCGTGCAGCAACTCAGCGGGTATTTCGAAGGGTGCGAGTTCCTCCATGTGCCAAGAAACGACAACGACCAAGCAGATGCCTTGGCCCGAATCGGCTCTACCCGCCAAGCAATACCCTCTGGCGTCGCCCTTCAATGCCTCCTCAAGCCGTCTGTCAAGCCTTCACCAGAATCAGACTCGATTTTTGGGTCGGCTCCTCCCGAAGACGGTGGATCCGACTCTAGAGCTCCGGTAGTCGGAACGGGGACTTTGGCGGATGACTCCAAGGCCGCCATGGTTGAGCCCGGCCCGGGGATTGCGGTGGCGGACTCAAAGATTCCAGAACTCGGCCCAAGGACCACGCCAATCGGCCTGGGGACTTCATCAACCCAGCAAGCGGCTATTGACTCCAACCCGCCGCCTCCCAGCCCAGCCGCCCTCGTCCAAGTCGCAATTCTGGTAGTCGAAGAAATAGCAGCACCCTCATGGGCCCAGCCCATCCTCAAATTCCTGGTGAACAAAGAGCTACCAACTGATGAGACCTCAGCTCGACAAGTACAACGCCGAGCGGCAGCCTATACCATAATCAACAGAGAGCTGGTCAGGCGCAGCGTCACTGGTGTCTATCAGTGCTGCGTAGAGCCAGAACAAGGCCAGGCGATCCTCAAAGACATCCATCAAGGCGAATACGGCCACCATGTGGCTTCAAGAGCACTCGTCGCCAAAGCCTTTCGGCACGGTTTCTTCTGGACGACTGCCTTGGAAGAGGCCAAGGAGTTGGTCCAAAAATGCAAAGGGTGCCAGAAGTTCAGCTCCAAGCCGCACTAGCCGGCTTCAGCGCTCAAGACCATCCCCATTGCCTGGCCTTTCGTAGTTTGGGGTCTAGACATGCTGGGACCATTCAAGACAGCACGAGGTGGTTTAACTCACCTACTTGTCGCAGTAGACAAGTTCACCAAGTGGGTGGAAGTGAAGCCAATCAAGAAACTGAACGGTCCGATTGCCGTGACCTTCATCACCGATATCATAATTCGGTACGGCATACCACACAGCATCATCACCGACAACGGCACAAATTTTGCCAAAGGCGCCTTGGCCCGTTTCTGCGCAACACAGGGCATCCGACTGGACCTAGCGTCCGTCACCCATCCGCAGTCAAACGGCTAAGTGGAGCGAGCAAACAGCCTTATCCTGTCCGGCATCAAGCCTCGGTTGATCGAGCCTCTGGAGCGCTCGGCTGGCTGCTGGCTCGACGAGCTGCCAGCCGTCCTCTGGAGTCTGCGCATGACTCCAAACAAGTCAACCGGCTTCACGCCCTTCTTCCTCGTCTATGGTGCCTAAGTCGTCATCCCAACGGACATAGAGTTTGACTCCCCACGAGTCACCATGTACACCGAGGAGGAAGCAGAAGAAGCACGACAAGATGGCGTCGATCTGCTGGAAGAGGGCCGGCTGTTGGCACTCAGCCGGTCCAGCTTCTACCAGCAGAGCCTGCACCGATACCACAACAGGAAGGTCAGGCCAAGATCTTTCCAAGAAGGCGACCTTGTGCTCCGGCTGATCCAGCGAACAGCCGGCCAGCACAAGCTGTCGGCGCCTTGGGAACGCCCTTTCATCATCAGCACAGTACTGGGCAACGACTCCTACTACCTAATCCATGCTCAGAAGCCCCGAGCACGCAAGAGGGACGACTCTGGCAAGGAGACAGAGCAGCCATGGAATGCAAATCTCCTCCAAAGATTTTATAATTGATGCAGTATGTATCACGCTACCTTTTGTATTTAAGTATCAAGACTTCAGGCCCCCCGAGACGAGCTCGGGGACTGCCCTCTTTTGTCTGTATGATAAAAATTATTCCTACAAGTATGTTACTCTTTGTCATGCCGCTTGGCACCGGGCTCGACAAGTCGGCCCGGAGACTTGCCGCCTTGCACTATGAAATGCTTCCTATAGTCGGACAAGTAGTGTGTAAATGCCTAAGCCGTCTTCTGTCAGAAGCCGCAGCTTGCAGAGCGACTGTACGGTGGGCAGAGGTAGGGTAGAATGGGTGCTCGCACGAAAAATGGCTAAGGACTGAAAGCATAAAACATAGCTCAAGACGGCTTCCAGCCTTTCTCACAAACCGACCCTCGGATAGTCGGATTGCCGTCTTCTATCCAACTTGCTCAAACAATCTCGAAAACGGTTAAGTACTTGCTTCCCAAAGTAGCCTGCCACTTGATCCAGCGACAGTCCGCAGAGCGGCTGCCCGATTGGCAAGGCAGGCAACTAAGAGAAAGCGGCAAAGGAAAACAGGCAAAAGAACAATGAGCAACAAAAGATAGATATATATTTACATAACATAGGCCCTTGGCCGAATTGTCGAGTAGAGGTCCAAAATACACCGCGCGGGTGGAATTGTGCGAATTAACAAGTTCTTCAAAAGACTACTGAAGCAGATAAAACAAAATACACAGCGGCAGCTCAGGAGGCGGCAGACGGATTCGGGGGGTCGGAGGAGGCGCCAGCGTCAGGTGTCGGGGCGGTCGGCCGGCTAGTCTCGGCTTGATCGCCTCCGGCAGCAGTCGGGTCGGTCGCACGCGGCTCGTTGCTGGAGGCGCGGTCAGGCTGAGGCTAGCCGTCTGCTCCGTCTTCTGGTGCCTCCGCCTCGCCCTCATCCTCCGCCTCGTCCTCCTCCTCGACGCTGGAGCCGATCACCTCCGCCGAGTCTTCGCCGTAGTCAGGGTTCATCCCAAACCACTCCGGCGGGACCTCCTCATCGTCTTCAGACCGCTCGGGGACGAAGATGCTGGTGTCGGTGTACTCGACGATTGCTGCGGCACGTTTGACGAGGGCGTCTTCCGCAGCTGCCAGCTCCGGCCGGGCCTCCGACCGGAGCGTGGCCAACCGGTCTAGATCCAACCCCGGGTACCACGCCTTGACGAACTCCAAGGCCCGACGCGCTCCAGCCTGGGGCGAAGAGCCCTTCCAGGCCTCAAGACGACCAGCCACGACCTCCAGCCAGTTGGCCGTCGGGCTGGGGGTGTGCGGAGCCTGCATATCCGGCCACAGGGTGGCAATCGCCTGGGCACCGACGCGCTGAAGCCAGCGCAGCATCCGGTGAGCCGGCCGGAGGCGAGCCTCGATGCTCAGGATATGCTCGTCAAGAGTTCGGGGGGCATCGGCAGCGATCTCTACGCCCTCCGCCCTCCGACTTTCGCGGTCGGCCTCGATGGCTTGGATGGCGGCCTGCGACTGCCCAGGGAAGAAGTCTGCAAAGATGTGAAGAAACGAAGAAGCAAGTCAAAAACCAGGAGTCAGCACAATTTAAAGTCGGCAGCTTGAGGAAAGAGAGTAAAGAGACTCACCATCAATGATGTCTTCAATCTCGTGGAAGCCGGAGGACAGCAGCGCCTCCTTGTCAGACCAGGAGGAGCGCTCGCTCGCGAACTCGGCCAAGAGGGTGGTTTCTGTCTCCTCCGCCTCCCTCTGCGACTTCACAAGCAGCTCCTTCTGCGCCGCCAACTGAGTGGCCAGCAGATCGCGCTCTGCGGCGAGCCTGCTGCACTCCTCCCCTTTGGCGCGCAGGGCGGAGTTGGCTTCGCTCAACTGCTATTGAAGAGCAATGTTGGCTCCTGAAGGAAAGAAGAAAGACAACAGTCGTCAATAAAGAAGGTCGCCAAGAAGATCCGGCCCGACTGCTCAGCAGTTGGCCCAAATCTCGGGGACTACATCCCGCGGGTGCGCCAGCGTGCCCCCGCAGAGAAGAAAAAGAGAGACTTACTCCGGCTCTCCGCCAAGTCGGCGGTCCGCTTGCCCAGCTCTTCAACGTTACGGTTGAAGGCAGTGACGCGGAGGTTGTGGTAATCCTGCGATAAGCATTTCAGGCAAAGTCAGTACCCAGAAGTTCACCAATTAGAGTTCCGGGTCGCCTGCTCAGCAGCCGACCCGTAACTCGGGGACTACACCCAGTGGGTGCGCTGGCGCGCCCCCACAAAGAGGAACAAGAAAACAAAGACCAAAGGAAAAACAACATACCCAGACGGCTGCCCGCGACGCTAGGAACACCTTGGTGCAACTCTGGAGAGCGTCGCCCTCAGCATGGAGCTTCGCCTAGACGTCCAGGAGCGCCCGGTTCAGTGGCCCTGTGACGCCTCCTCGCACCCACCCAACGGGTGCGGCGCTCGTCGCTTCGGCGTCTGGGGCCGCCGAGCTGGCGGTGCCGGCTTCTAGGGGGCGGGGTGCCGAAGTCGCCTTCTCCAGACGACGGCGCATTGGCGAGCCGACTTGGAGGAGAAGCCTCGCCACGGCCTCGTCCTCAGTCGGCGGCACCGGAGGGTCTGCTGGCTGCTCGCCCTGCGCGCCTTCAGATGGCAGCGGAGGCGGAACGTTTGCGTATGGAGTAGAGGGGTCGCCGCCTTCCCTCTCCTCGATGGGGTTCTCCCCGCTGGCTTCTCCAGTCGGCCCCGCGAACTCTGGAGGCGGCGGCGCAGAGCTCAGCGGGGTGACGAGCTCTGCCGACTGCGGCGGGCGGCTTCCTCAGCCCGCTGCTTCGCCACGGCGGCGGCTTCGGCCTCCGCTAGTTTCTTCTTAGCGGAGGCCTCCGCCCTGTCGGCCTCTGCCTTCTCCATGCGGAGGGCCTCTTCTTCGTTGCGCTTCTCCTGCGCATTCCGCTCCGTCGCCTCCCGGAGGTCAGCAGCGGGGTCAATCCGCCGAGTGGTGGCAGACATCTCCGCTGACCCCATGACGGAGGCGGTGGCGACCCGCTCAAGAGAGAGGGGAGCCCTTAAGCAAGAAGGGCATGCAGAGACTCAGACAAATCATGAAGTGAGAATAAAACTTTGAAGACAAAATACTTACGCAGAGACCAACGGCGGCTTCTTCACTTCCTTACGGAAGCGGATGGCCTTCGCAGCTGCCTCGTCCCACCGGGTCGCCGCAGCCGAGCCCTTGGGCTTCTTCGGCCAGCTGCCGAACAAAGTCGGCAAAGCCCAGCGCTTCTTCCCGCCGCCTGGAGCGCCCGACGCGGCAGAAGAGCCCGCACCCGGCTGGCTGGTTCCTTCCTGATGGCGAGGGGCGACTCCTCCCTCGGTGTCGTCTTCAGGCCAGTCGGCGAAGGTCGCCGAGGGCCTGAAGTCGCCTTTCGTCCCTCCTCCTCCCTCGGCGTCATCCTCTAGAGCCACCGCCCCCAGATCGGGGTCGTCGACGTCGCTCTCCGCCCGGTCGACGACGAACTCACGAGCCGGCCCCGAGGTGCCGGCTGGTGGGTGAAGAAGGGGATTCTAACCAAAGTCGACTGATCAGAACAAAACTCGGCAAGAAGAAGACGATCTAAAGGAAAGAAAAGAAAGGCGACTCACCACGGGCGGGGGGTTGGCGCGGGAGTACGGCTCCTTGCCGAATCGCCAGTCCTCCAGGAGCCTGCTGTCCGAAAGGTAGTTCACCATGTGGGCCACCTCTTCGTGAGGCATGTCCTTGGAGCACATCCGACTTGGGTCGCGGCGCCCGCTCATCTGGCATATCATGTGAGGGCGGCCTTGGAGTGGAAGAACTCGGCGCGAGGGTCGCGGCCCAGTCAGACCCTCCGACTGTGTCAGCACTCGGAGTCGCGTGATGGCGCCGGCTCAGCAGGCGTCAGCGATCTGGCCCGGTACGACCAGTTGGGCAGTCGGCCAGCCGGCGGGCCGGCTTCGAAAGCCGGCAGATTGACCCAGTCGCCCCTCGTGGTGACGTTCCTGATGTAGAAGTAGGACCTCTGCCACATCTTCATCGACTTCAACAGCGAGACGGAGGGGAAGTGGTTGTCGGCTCCTGTCCTTCGAACGACGATGAAGGCGCCGCACTGAGCCGGCACGCCCGCCGCCTGGGTCCCGAGCTTGGAGAAGAAGAACTCCCCCCAGAGCTCGAGGGTGGGGAGGACTCCGAGGAAGCCTTCGCACAGAGCCACGAAGGCGAACATCAGCACCACTGTGTTGGGGGTGAGGTGGTGCGGCTGAAGGCCGTAGAACTCCATGAACAACCGAAAGAAGCTGCTTGCCGGTAGCCCCGGCCCGCGCAGGCAGTGCAAGCGGAAGATGACCCGCTCGCCCTCCTGCGGGGCGGGGGAAATCTCCCCCTCCGGCGCTAGACGCACCTGCACGCGATCCTCGCCGAGAAGCCGACGGGTCCGGCGGAGGAACTCGATATGGTCTTTGTGGACTTCGGAGCCGTCCCAGGTGCCGGAGCGCACTGGGGGAGGCGCGGCAGCGGAGGAGGAACTCATCGCGAAGCTGTCGCCGCGGTGTTCGCCGGAGCATGGGCGTGCGGTGGAGCGAAGAAGAGAGGAAGCAGGAGAGCAAGGATGAAGAGAGCAAGAGGTAGTAGGAAGGAGGGGCGCACGTGCCCCCCTCTTCCCCCTACTTATAGCCCCATGGGCTGCGAAGCCGAGGGGGCGGACGTGGGGATTTACTGCGCCCACAACCCCACGTCCCCCATGATCCCCGAAAAGTTACTACACGCAGTAACGTCACGGGAATCCCAACCGTCCACGGGGGCCGCAGCGGATCCGCTCGGGCGCCGAGGCGCGGTAGTGGCGGGCCCCGCCTCCGGGCCTGTCACGTCGCGCGCGTGGGCTGGCAGGATGGCCTGGCCACGTGCCCTCGCGTGATAGGCCAAGAACAGGTGGCGGCCTGGAAGCTTAGCTAGCACGCCACTTAAAATCCCGCCGCCACGTTCGAACTACTGAGCAAGTTGGAATTGAGTGAGTCTGAGTTGGGCGAGTCCGAATCCTTCTAGTCGGCCTGGCGGAAGTCAATCAAGACCATGCGTCGAGCACCCGGAGAGAGAAACTGCTGAGGCTTCTCGGCCGATCGTCCGCGACGCCTCACCAGCTTCGGGGACTACTGTCGGAGTAATGGGCCACGGGTAGGCCAACCCGAGGCCCATAACCTCTCAAGACATCGGGGCAGGCTGCGACCCTCAAGACTCCGGGATGAAGAGGCGCCTCCTGAGGAGTTGACGGCAGGGCGGCCGACTGCCCGCCTGCGGCCGAGTCCCAGGGACGACTTCCAGAGAAGCCAGCTTTGGGGAGTCGGCCGGCGACTCCAACAAATCACGACCTTGTCAAAGGGGACGAGGTAGGGGCGTGGCTACAGCAAAGCCTGCCCCCGCCCCTCACCAAGGGCAGGCATGGCCACAGCACGCCGTACTCCGGAAGATCTCCATGCGGCGTGGCACTGTTGCCATGCCAGCCCTAATGTCAGCACCACAATACCGAGTCATGTGCCCACGATGGCTTGTCCGTACGGCCTGGCAGCATCGGGACCCACCAGCCAGCGAGACCTCGGGAGACGGCGAGAGGACCGCCAGTCGGACCCATCGGGAGTCGGCCCGGGGAAGTCGGCCGAGCCAGCCCCCGGGGCCCACGCGCCATTAATCAAGATGAGATGGGGAGTGGCCACAGTGATCGCCCGGCAGGCGGCGGGGCTCTTGCCACGACCCCATGACCAAGCTTGCGTCATCAGGAGCACGACTACAGTAATCAGCAGCCGGCAAGACCCGCCCGTGGCGGACGCGGCCTATCGGCTCCGTACCAGACCAGTCGGCGGGGCCCACTAGTCGGCGGGCCCAAGCAGTCGGTGGAGAAGTCGGAGGTCAGAGGCACTGACGGCTGGGCCCGCACCTAGTCTAATTACCATTGCACCCCTGGAGGGTAGGCCTATATAAACCCCCCAGGGCACCCATGCAAAGGGTTGGATCCCAGTAGTTCTACACCATACCAGATAGAAGGAGGGAGCTGGCCTTGCCCTCTCCTACCACTAGATACAGCTCAAGGAGCGACCGTGTAAACACTTGACCATAGTGATCATGCAGAGACCCCGCAGAGCAGCAGTAGGGGTGTTATTTCCTCGGATAGCCCTGAAGCTTGGTAAGATTCGCCGGTGTGCATGTCTTCGCCTCATCCCGTTTCCAGGCACCGGCGACGTTCTACTCGCCCCCACCATGATAAGCCATCCATTGGCATATGTCGCACCAAACCCCTGACACTTGACTTGGCACATGTTCATGCATGTAGTTGAATCAAAACCAACATAGCCTCTATGATATTTATGTTCATGGTGTTCATATCCTACTCATGCTAGTGTCCAATGTTACTTATGCATAATGCATGGTGATGATTATTGTTGCTCTCTAGCTGGCTGCTTCTCAATCTAATTGCTAGCTTTCGCCTGTACTAAGTGGGAATTCTGCTTGTAGATCAAAAACCTTGAACCCAAAGTTATTCCAGATGAGTCCACCATACCTACCTACATATGGTATTACCCTGCCATCCTAAGTAAATTTGCATGTGCCACCTCTAAAAACTTCTAAAAAATATCTATTTTGTGTGTCTGGATCGTTCATGGAACGACAGGAGGTAGTCAGTATCTTCCATGCTAAGCGGGTTATTCTCAGGTCGAGTGTTTATTCACTCGCCATTGCACGAGAAAAGGGCGGTAATAGGGATGCCCAGTCCCAAACTGCAAAATACAAAAAGAGTTAATCGCTCGAATAATCAAACAAAAACTACCAATAGAGTCAAAACCTTTACTTTTATCGCTTGGGAACTGCCAATAGCTTGTTTAGCATGGAAGATATTGATAACTGATAGTCCTAAAGTAAATGAGAAGGGTGCATGTCCCAAAATAATCATTTACCTCTATTTTAAAAATCGAGCTCTGGCACCTCTGTGAATCACTGCTTCCCTCTGCGAAGGGACTATCTATTTACTTTTATGTGGTGTCACCACCTTCTAAAACAAGCGCCAGAAACTAAGAAGAGCACAGTTGTCATGATTTATGGATTGTGTGTAGCTAATGTTGGGTGCATCATGTCTGGATCTTATCTACCATGAATTACAATGTTTAGTCGCTGCTTGAACTTAGGTGCTCTGCATTTATGTTTTGCGGTCTCAGAAAGGGCTAGCGAGATACCACTATTGTCATATTATATCATGGTTGCTTTGACAACGTGTTGCCGTTGGAGATACTTATTATTGCTCGCTGGCTGATTATGTCATTGATATGAGTCATTATAATCTTCAAGAGTTATTGTCGACATGGTTAGTTATAATGTTGGCTGAAAACCTGGGTGCTATTTAAGCTTATTTATGCAAGCACGAGCAAAAGAGTTCGTAAAAGTTTTTCTTTTTCACTTTCAGTTTATCAACTGAATTGCTTGAGGACAAGCAAAGGTTTAAGCTTGGGGGAGTTGATATGTCTCCAATGTATCTACTTTTCCTAATGATTTTCCTCTTGTTATGGGCTCTAATTTGCATGCTTTGAATGAACCTAACTCCGGACTGACGCTGTTTTCAGCTGAACTACCATGATGTTGTTTTTGTGCAGAAATAAAAGTTCTCGGAATGGAACGAAACTTTGCGAGGATTTTTTATATCAATAATAAGAATTTCTGGAGCCAAGACCTGTCGGAGAGGGGCACCTGGGTGGGCACAACACACCAGGGCACGCCCCCTCTCCTGGTGCGTCCAGGTGGGTTGTCCCCACCTGGTGGCCCCGCTGACACTGAAACCTACGCTATAAAATCCTATTTTTGGAGAAAAATCAGGGAGAAAGGATTATCAGAATCCACGAGATGGAGCCGCCGCCAAGCCATGTTCTTCCTTGGGAGGGCAGATCTGGAATCCGTTTGGGGCTTCGGAGAGGGGGTCTTCGTTCTTCGTCATCACCAACCCTTCTCCATCGCCAATTCCATGATGCTCCCCACTTGGAGTGAGTAATTTCTTATAGGCTCACTGGTCGGTGAGGAGTGGGATGAGATTCATCATGTAATCATTTAGTTTTGTTAGGGCTTGATCGCTAGTATCCACTATGTTCTTAGATTGATGTTGCTATGACTTTGCCATGCTTAATGCTTGTCACTTTGGGCCTATGTGCCATGATTTCAGATCTGAACCGTTTATGTTATCATCATTATATCCATGTTCTAGATCCGATCTTGCAATTTATAGTCACCTACTACGTGTTATGATCCGGTAACCCTGGAGTGACAATAACCGAGACTTCTTCCGGTTATTACCGTAGTTTGAGGAGTTCATGTATTCACTATGTGTTAATTCTTTGTTCCGGTTCTCTATTAAAAGGAGGCCTTAATATCCCTTAGTTTCCAATATGGACCCTGCTACCAAGGGAGGGTAGGACAAAAGATATCATGCAAGTTCTTTTAATAAAGCACGTATCACTATTTACGGAATACATGCCTACATTATATCGATGAACTAGAGCTAGTGCCGAATAGCCCTAGGTTATAACTGTCACATGATGAATATCATCCAACAAGTCACCGATCCAATGCCTATGAATTTATCTTATATTGTTTCTGCTAAGTTACTACTGCTATCATCACTGTTACGCTTGCTACAAAATTACTGCTATCACTGTTACTGTTACTATTGCTGCTGTCACTACTATCAAAACTATCAAACTACTTTGTTACTGATCACTTTGCTGCAGATAATTAATCTCCAGGTGTGGTTGAATTGACAACTCAGCTGCTAATACCTTCAAATATTCTATGGCTCCCCTTGTGTCGAATCTATAAATTTGGGTTGAATACTCTACCCTCGAAAACTATTGCGATCCCCTATACTTGTGGGTTATCAAGGTCATATTGGTGTAAAGCGCATGAAGAAACTCTATGCTGATGGGATTTTAGAATCACTCTATTATGAATCACTTGATGCGTGCGAACCATGCCTCATGGGAAAGATGACTAAGACTCCGTTCTTCGCAACAATGGATCAAGCCACTGACTTATTGGAAATAATACATACTAATGTATGTGGTCCAATGAGTATTGAGGCTCGCGACGAGTAGCGTGATTTCCTAACCTTCACAGATGATTTGAGTAGATATGGGTATATCTACTTCATGAAACATAAGTCTGAAACATTTGAAAAGTTCAAAGAATTTCAGAGTGAAGTGGAAAATCATCGTAACAAGAAAATAAAGTTTCTATGATCTGATAGCGGAGGTGAATATTTGAGTTACGAGTTTGGTCTTCATTTAAAACAATGTGGAATAGTTTCACAACTCACGCCACCTAGAACACCACAGCGTAATGTTGTGTCCGAACGCCGTAACCGTACTTTATTAGATATGGTGCGATCTATGATGTCTCTTACCAATTTACCACTATCATTTTGGGGTTATGCATTAGAGACAGTTGCATTCATGTTAAATAGGGCATATCTAAATCCGTTGAGACAATACCGTATGAACTGTGGTTTGGCAAGAAACCTAAGCTGTCATTTCTTAAAGTTTGGGGTTGCGTTGCTTATGTGAAAAAGCTTCAGCCTGATAAGCTCGAACCCAAATCGGAGAAGTGCGTCTTCATAGGATACCCAAAAGAAACTATTGGGTACACCTTCTATCACAGATCATAAGGTGCGAAGCAACGAGGATTGGGGCGCCCGGTCAACATGGCCGTGGCCCGTGGAGTGCCCCGCGGAGCGGGAGGGATCGTCGAACTGCAGAGTGGGTGCCGACAGGTCTCCAGCCGACGTGTAAATGGGTGGCGGCGATGATCCGGTCAGCCAGGCCTGTATTGGGGATGGTGACGGCGGGAACCGCACTTGCTTGATCGGTACGCCTCCCTATGTGGTTGACCCGGGCCCCGTGCTAAGCGGGGGTAGGGCCAGCAGCTGCGGCGGTATGCATCCAGGTGGCGTGGGGGCGCATCGAGGGCCGGGGCCGGCCACTGTGGCCATTGAGGCGCGGTAGCGGAAGGCATTGGGGCCGGCAGCTAAAGCTGGGGCTGCCCGGACCCGGGAGGTGTCGGGGGCGCAGTGAGGGCCGGGGCCAGCTATGGTGGCCATTGAGGCACGACAGCGGGCGGCAGTGGGGCCGACAGCTGGGGCAGCGGTAGCCTGTACCCGGGAGGCGTCGGGGGCATGACGATCGCCGGAGCCGACCACTGCGGCCAGTGGGGGACGACGGCGGCGGCGGCTGACCGGGCCAGTGGTGGTGTCACTACAAAAAAAAGACACATCCGTGACATTTTGGGTCGAACGAAAATATTTTCTGTCATACATATGACACTTCTATGACGATAATTGTGACAAAACCCGGTATCATCATAGATGTGGTGGGCTCCTACTTCTGTGACAAAAAATCATGACAGAAAATGGGCTTTTCGTCCTGGGCGGGCCGGAGACGCAGCTGCATGACATTCTTTGGGCCGTCCATGACGGAAAAAACCATGGTAGAAGTGAGGGGGAGGAAAATTTCGAGGAGTTCCCGGTTAAGGTGGGAGGTCGGGGGCCGAGCGATGCGCGTTTCTCTCATACACGTACGCGCGTGTGTGCGAGGCGTTGGCTCTAACTGAACCCGAGTGAGGAGTTGGGCTCTAACTGAACCCGAGCGATTGCACTACAGGCTACGCGTTACTAAACCCGATCGATCGATCGATGGCTGTTAACTGAACCCGATCGAGCGATTCCTTGGCTACTGCTGCTAACTGAAGCCGATCGATGGGATGAACAGTGAGC
>NC_041386.1:493017298-493046322 GCF_002162155.2 Triticum dicoccoides | reverse complement strand
GATGGACGGGTGCCCGTTGAGGGGTGGTTGAACCGGACCCCCTGGTGTTGAGGTCTGGATGAACAGTAGACAGTGGAGGGGTGGTTGAACAGTAGCCGGTGGAGTAGCGCACGGTGGAGGCTGGATGAACAGGAGCCCGTGGAGGCTGGAGGATGTCGACGGTGGATGAACAGTAGCTCGTGGAGGCTGGAGGGGGTCGATGGTGGAGATGAACAGTATCCCGTATGGTCCCGTTTTGCGGTACGCCACACCCCTCCCGATGAACATGACCCCCGTTTCGACCGTAGCGCTCCAACACAAGTCCGTTTCCTCTGTTTTGCGGTACGCCACACCCCTCCCAATCAATAGGAACCCCATTTCGACCGTAGGAGGTCCATTTCCTCCGTTTTTCGGTACGCCACACCCCTCCCGATCAACAGGACCCCTGTTTCGACCGTAGGATGTCCGTTTCCTCCGTTTTGTGGTATGCCACACCCCTCCCGATCAACAGGACCCCTGTTTCAACCGTAGGAGGTCCGTTTCCTCCATTGTGCGGTACGCCAGGCCTTGTTTCCATCGCCTCTTCCGTCCAAGCCCTCCGGATGAACACGACCACGCATTCCGTTCCGACCCAGCCGCGTTGCCTCCCGATGAACACGACGCATTCCGTTGCCTCCCCATGAACACGACGATGATGCTATTTCTCCGTTCCGACCCAGCCATGTACACGAGCCCTCGCCATACGTATGCGCTAGTAGGCTTTCGAGACTCCGCCCGTATGTACACATACGTGGCCGTATTTTCTTTCTTGCACCCTGGCCGCCTCTACTACGACACGTGCGCGCCTCTACATCCACCAGTATATATGTACGTACACGTTCGTGACCAGAATGACAACGCCACGTACGCTTCGACCAGGTGGGTCCCGACTGTCAGGCACTTCCTTGCTTGCGAAGATGTAGCTGGTGGGTCCCAGTAGTCAGGGGGCGAATCATTTTTTTACCCGGACGCACTTCCTTGCGTGCGAAGATGTAGCTGGTGGGTCCCAGTAGTCGGGGGGCTGGTGGGTCCCTGCAGTCAGGGGGCGAATCGTTTTGGTTTTTTTTTGCCCGGACGCACTTCCTTGCGTGCGAAGATGTAGCTGGTGGGTCCCAGTAGTCAGGGGGGCGAATCGTTTTTGTGCCCGGACGCGCATCCTTGCGTGCAAAGGTGTAGATGGTGGGTCCCAGCAGTCAGGGGGAAACGTTTTTTTCGCGAAATACGGTGGCCCATCCGGTGGGTCCCTGCTGTCAGGTGGAGGAATCATTATTTTCCGCGTAATAAGGAGGCACTTCCTTGCTGCCGCCGTGGACCCAGCTGTCAGCCTCTCCACGTACAGTCCATGTCCGATGGAAGTCATTCCTTGACCACGTTGACCATGCCACGCCGAGAGCACCAGGGCAGTGGACGACGGCGAGGCCTAGGAAGGGGACGACATGGAGGCAGGGAAGACTCCGCAGTTGTTTCCCACGCGGAGGGGAGTATGACTGTATGAGGGTTTACTGGTTCGTCTGCCGTCGCCGGAGAATAACAACGGGTGTGGGTGAGTAGAGGGATGGCTAGGCCAGCGATGGAAGTACGGTCGGGCGGTTAGGCCTGCGCGGCAGCATAGCCGGCCGCGAGGAGGGAGCAGGCAGTCCCGCCGACGCTTGTTTGAGCGGCTGGAGCAGGAAGTGACATCCAACAGTTAGTGCTTGTGCGTCAACCTTTTTTTAGGAAAGCCTCAAATCTGTGGAAAACAGCATACAGCCCATCTGCCATTATTTCTAATAATTTACAGCCCATTTGCTAATTCTTAAGGTTTTTTTGGAGCCCACATTCTTTTTGTTAGCATTGCAACCCATATTGTGGCAACAGTTAAAAAATCATACGAAATTTTGCATATTTCGGTGCGGTCCGAACTGTTTTTAATCCCGAAATTTCGACTCACATTCAAATAGATTATAAAAATAAATGTATATCAATATAAAATCCAACAAATTCTCCACGCATAAAAATTAATGTAATTTAAAATCTTGAAATGAAAAAAAGATATTTGAAACTAATTGCCGGTTTGATGTGTTTTAGAAATGTACAACCCATTTCTCATTATTGATGGGCCATTTTCTCGGCCAGCCGAATGAAAGCTCTCCTCGTGATGAAAGATTTCCAGCCCAACAGGCCTGACAAAGCGACTTACTTGGCAACTCACAAAAAAACTGGGCTGTGGCCGTGGACCCAGCTGTCAGCCTCTCCACGTACAGTACTCTTCTGATGGAAGTTGTTCCTTGACCACGTTGACCACGCCACGTGGAGAGCACCGCGGCAGTGGACGAGGGCGAGGCCTAGGAAGGGGACGACGCGACAGTGGAAGCCTGCATGGAGAGGACTACGAGGGTTCACTGGTTCGACTGCGGTGTGAGGCTGTCGTCGCCGCAAGGCCTGGCCAGCGGTGGGAATAGTAGGGGGCGGTGAGGCCTCTGCGGCAGCATAGCCAGCCAGGTGAGGCAGGAGCATGCGGCACGACCAGCGCTTCTTTGGGCGGCTAGAGCAAGAAGACCAGAGGTTGAAGAAGCACTACGGCCGTTGGATGGACATCGTACGGTCACTGGAGCTAGAATCGTTCATATTGACTAAGTTGACAAAGCCCTTCATCCCCGTCAACTTAGTAGGCCCACAAGTCAGCCTCCCAGCAATGTGGGTCCCAGCTAGCCGGGGGAGTATTCATTTTTTTGTGCGTAATAAGGAGGCACTTCCGGTGGGTCCGAGCTGACAGCGGGGGGAACATTTTTTCGCGAAATACGGTGGCCCATCCGGTGGGTCCCAGCAGTCAGGGGGAAACGATTTTTTTCACAAAATACTGGTGGCCCGTCCGGTGGGTCCCTGCTGTCAGGTGGAGGAATCATTATTTTCCGCGTAATAAGGAGGCACTTCCTTGCTGCCGCCGTGGACCCAGCTGTCAGCCTCTCCACGTACAGTCCATGTCCAATCGAAGTCATTCCTTGACCACGTTGACCACGCCACGCCGAGAGCACCAAGGCAGTGGACGACGGCGAGGCCTAGGAAGGAGACGACATGGATGCAGGGAAGACTCGGCAGTTGTTTCCCACTCGGAGGGGAGTATGACTGTATGAGGGTTTACTGGTTCGTCTGCCGTCGCCGGAGAATAACAACGGGTGTGGGTGAGTAGAGGCATGGCTAGGCCAGCGATGGGAGTACGGTCGGGCGGTGAGGCCTACACGGCAGCGCAGCCGGCCGCGAGGAGGAGGGAGCAAGTAGTCCCGCCGACGCTTGTTTGAGCGGCTGGAGCAGGAAGTGACATCCAACAGTTAGTGCTTGTGCGTCAACCTTTTTTTAGGAAAGCCTCAAATCTGTGGAAAACAGCATACAGCCCATCTGCCATTATTTCTAATAATTTACAACCCATTTGCTAATTCTTAAGGTTTTTTGGAGCCCATATTCTTTTTGTTAGCATTGCAGCCCATGTTGTGGCAACGGTTAAAAAATTATATGAAATTTTGCATATTTCAGTGCGGTCCGAACTATTTTTAATCCCGAAATTTTGACTCACATTCAAACTGATTTTAAAAATAAATGTATATCAATATAAAATCCAACAAATTCTCGACGCATAAAAATTAATGTAATTTAAAATCTTGAAATGAAAAAAAGATATTTGAAACTAATTGTCGGTTTGATGTGTTTTAGAAATGTACAACCCATTTCTCATTACTGATGGGCCATTTTCTCGGCCAGCCGAATGAAATCTCTCCTCATCTTGAAAGATTTGCAGCCCAACAGGCCTGACAAAGCGACTTACTTGGCAAATCACAAAAAAACTGGGCTGTGGCCGTGGACCCAGCTGTCAGCCTCTCCACGTACAGTACTCTTCCGATGGAAGTCGTTTCTTGACCACGTTGACCATGCCACGCGGAGAGCACCATGACGGTGGACGAGGGCGAGGCCTAGGAAGGGGACGAAGTGACAGTGGAAGCCCGCGCGGAGAGGACTACGAGGGTTCACTGGTTCGGCTGCGGTGTGAGGCTGCCGTCGCCGCAGGGCCTGGCCAGCAGTGGGAATAGTAGGGGGCGGTGAGGCCTCTGCGGCACCACAGCCAGCCAGGGGAGGCAGGAGCATGCGGCACGACCAGCGCTGCTTTGGGCGGCTAGAGCAAGAAGACCAGAGGTTGAAGAAGCACTACGGCCGTTGGATGGACATTGTACGGTCACTGGAGCTAGAATCATTCATATTGACTAAGTTGACAAAGCCCTTCGTCCCCGTCAACTTAGTAGGCCCACAGGTCAGCCTCCCAGCAAGGTGGGTCCCAGCTAGCTGGGGGAGTATTCATTTTTTTGTGCGTAATAAGGAGGCACTTCCGGTGGGTCCGAGCTGACAGCGGGGGGAACGTTTTTTTCGCGAAATACGGTGGCCCATCCGGTGGGTCCCAGCAGTCAGGGGGAAACGATTTTTTTCACAAAATACTGGTGGCCCGTCCAGTGGGTCCCTGCTGTCAGGTGGAGGAATAATTATTTTCCGCGTAATAAGGAGGCACTTCCTTGCGGCTGCCGTGGACCCAGCTGTCAGCCTCTACACGTAGAGTACTCTTCCGATGGAAGTCGGTCGTTGACCACGTTGACCACCTCGCGTCGAGAGCAACAGGGCGGTGGACGACGGCGAGGACTAGGAAGGGGAGGACTCGGGGGCGGGGAAGACGCAGCAGTGGAAGCCCACGCAAAGAGGAGTACGAGGGTTCACTGGTTCGACTGCGGTGTGAGGCTGATGTCGCCGCAGATTAACAGGGGGTGTGGGTGAGTAGAGGGATGGCCTGGCCAGCGGTGGGAGTAGTAGGGGCGGTGAGGCCTCCGCGGCATCACAGCCGGCCACGGGAGGCAGGAGCACGCGACACGACCGACGCTAGTTTGGGCGGCTGGAGCAAGAAGACCAGAGGTTGAAGAAGCACTACGACCGTTGGATGAACATCATACGGTAACAGGACCTAGAATCGTTCATATTGACTAAGTTGACAAAGCCCTCCGTCCCCGTCAACTTGGTATGCCCACAAGTCAGCCTCCCACTATGCTGGGTTCTAGCTGGCAGGGGGAATATTCATTTTTTTGTCTAATAAGGAGGCACTTCCTTGCGTGCGAAGATAGCTGGTGGGTCTGACATGTCAGCGGGGGGCACTTTATTTCACGAAATACAGAGGCCCTTCCGGTGGGTCCCAGATGTCAGGTGGAGGAATCATTATTTTGCGCGTAATAAGGAGGCATTTCCTTGTATGCGGCCGTGGACCCAGCTGTCAGCCTCTCCACACACAGTCTACTTCCGATGGTGTCGTTCGTTGACCATGTTGACCATGCCGCGCTGAGCGCATCCAAGGTGGTGGACGACGGCGAGGCCTCGGATAGCAACAAGCCAGAGATGGGAAGACGCGGGAGTAGAGTTGCAGACGGAGAGGTGTACGAGGGTTAACTGGTTCTAGTGCGGTGTGGTTCGGCAGTCGGTGGAGAAGAACAGGAGGTGTGGAGGGGTGGATGGATGGCCTGGCCAACGGTGGAGTAGCACTTCCTAGCGAAGCGTGCTAAGCAGAGCTGCTAGCAGCAGGAGGCGGGAGGTGGTCCCGGCGGCGCTGGAGGAAGAAGACGAGAGATTGAAGATGGATGCCTGTCGTTGGATGTAAATCCAACGGCTAACATGTCAGTATCATTTGTTGACTAAATTGACAACGACTTGCATTGGCTTCGACCTATTGGCCCACATTTCAGCCTCCAAAAATGTGGCACGTATTCAACCCATTTTTTTAGAATTTACAGTCTTTTTTTGCGCGGTAGAATTTATAGTCAATTGATCTTTTTTTTTGAATTACAGCCATTAGCTGGGCTGGGTGAACAAATAATGTAGCGTCCATGCGGCCCGTTTATTTTATTTCCTAAAAAATTACAGGCCATTTGCACTTTCTCGAAATACACGATTTTGGTGGGCTGATTCTAATTATAATGTTGGGTTGGGCCAGCAATGTTATCAAAAAATAAAAAGGGGCTGAGCATTTTGTTATAAATATATTTAAATAATAAGTGATATTATTACATTCGTCCTTAAATCTTACCAAGCTTTTGTACACAATCACTACGATTTTCGTGCCAAAACAATTCAGGATTTTATTTGTTAAGAAATTATTTTTATAAGTTAATAAGATGTGGCATATTGTTTTCTTACATATGTAAGTATCTGTTAAATATATGATGACAATAAAAATCATATATAATAACATATGAAATATTTTTTTTAGAAAAACAGGGAGCATCTCCCCGGTTCCATTGCTGAGAACGAAACCACAACATATTCTGATACAGCAGCTCAAAGAGCAGTTCGAAAGCAAAGGTAGAAAAGCTACAAACTAGGGGGGTGGATGAACAAGTTCTCTGAATAACACAAATCACCCAAGCGGTGCCAAAGGCAGAGCGGATAGAGCACTCAAATGACACAAGGAGGGTCCAACGAAGCCTTCATGGTCTTTAGCCGAGGGGCCGTGTCAGCCTGCGGCGACCAGTAAGCAAGCGGAGAGACCGGGCTGGAAGGCGTAGCATGGTGGATGTCCCTCTTTTTCGGCGCTAGGTGCCCATCATCTTCATCAGAGATCTTGAGACGAGCCCACGGGTCCAGCCCCAGAGCAGGTTGAGCCTTGTTCAGCCACAAGTGATCGCCAACGGTTTCTGGAGGGATATTGTTAGGGTTTCCACGAAGCTCATCAACTTGTCCTTGTCCGATCCGGAGGAGAGAATCGCTCAGTTCCTCACCATGTTCCTGATCAACCTCAATACCTGCGGAATGGAAATCTAGGAGGTGTTACTGAAAATCATAGCATTTCTATATTTCCAGAGGCACCAAAGGACAACTGAGCTAACAATGTTTAAAACTGAGAACTTTTTGGTAGCAATCCAGAATCTGGCGACAGATTTGAAGGATGAGCCAATCTGACTAGAGAAATATTCCTCAATGTGGGCCCAGAGATGTTTAGCAACTATACATTCAAAAAATAGGTGAGAACAAGACTCTTGTTCCAAGCAGTAAACACAATCAAGGGGTTTCTCTTCCTAACGTTATCCCTAGACATCAATTAGATTTTGGAGAGAAGCCAGAGAAATACATGAATTTTAGGGGGAACTCTCAATTTCCAGATAGCAGGGATAAACACGGGTTGAACCCCTCTAAAGTTGATAACATGATAGAGGGAGCTGGAGGAATACTTCCCCTTATTGTCCAGCTGCCAAATTAGGGCATCCGACTCGGCAGTAAAGGTAATGCTTTTGTTAAAGAGAGTTTTAGGCATTGACTGTCCCAAACTTCATTGACACTTTTGTTAAGCTCATTGCGGACAGAGTAAATAGGCCAAAATTGGACTGCTAGGGGGGATGTGCCAAACCAACTATCTTCCCAGAACCTGGTTCTGCTCCCATCCCCTATGTTCCATCTGTAGACAAATTTCACAGCATGCATAATAGATTTTAATCCTTTCCAGAATCTAGAGGTCTTAGGGTTGGAGGAAGGTACAAAAATATTAGGTTTATTTCCTAGGTATTTATGGGCAATAAGAAGCTTCCAGGGTTTCAGGTCTTCCTAATAGAATCTTTTAATCCAAGACCCTAGAAGATAGATGTTAATTTCTTGGAGGTTAGGTATGCCTAGGCCTCCAAAATCTTTTTTCATAGAGACTAGGGCCCAATTAGCAAGGTGTAGCTTCCTATTTCCCTCAAAATCATTCCACAAGCAATGAGACATCTGAGAATTGATGAGGTTCACTGCCCATTTAGGGAACTTGAAGAAGGAGAGGAGATACACTGGAATGCTAGCCAAACAAGCTTTTATGAGGATCAATCTACCTATGTAAGAGAGAAGTTTACCCCTCCACCCAGCAATCCTTTTAATGATTTTATCCAGAAGGGGTTGGATATCCTCTCTCCTCAGTTTATCATAGTGGAGAGGGATACCTAGGTACTTAATGGGGAAGTTACCTTTATTACAGACTAGAATAGAGAGGAAGTCAGCTAACTCCTGATCGTCCATGTTGATAGGGATGAGTTCACTTTTGGAGTAGTTGATTCTCATGCCTAAGACTTGTTCAAACCAGGTTAGAACAATTTTCAGATTGCTAGCATGTGTGGAGTCATTGTCTAAGAAAAGGATGGTATCATCTGCATATTGAAGGCAGATGATGCCACCAGGGCAGACCTCAGGACAGAGCCCTGCAATCAGACTATGATCAACAGCTTTGCTCAGCATTTTAGTAAGAACATCCACTACTAAATTAAACAAAAGCGGGGAGATGGGGTCACCTTGCCTAAGGCCTTTACCAGCAAGGAAAAAATCACTTTCACAGTTATTTAACTTGACCCCAACAGACCCCCCCATGAGTAAGTTGTTGGATCCAACTCTCCTCTATGAAAGGCTTGGAAAAGATCTAAGAGATCATTTTTCACCAAGTCCCAAAAATGCTGGTAAAACAAGAAGGGAATCACATCAGGACCAGGAGCCCCATCAGGATAAGAGCTAAAAATGGCTTCCTTCACCTCTGTCTCTGAAAAAGGGGCTTCTAGCAGCTCATTTTCAGCAGGAAAGACTTTTTTAGAAGCAGAGAAAAAATTGTTTTGTAGAGAGAACCCGGAAGGGTTTTCTTTCTTAAACAGGTCTTTGTAGAAGTCACTAGCCACTTTCAGCATCTCATCTACCTCAGTAACAGGGCCATTAGGGCCATCAAGGGAGTGAATGAGGGTTTTCCTCCTCCTCTGGTTAGCTACTGCATGGAAGTAAGCAGTATTTCTATCACTTCCAACATATCTAGCAGATTGTGGGTTTTCCTTCTGACAGGGCAATTCTCAACTTTATGGGTAACCATTTTGCAGATAAAACAACTCTTGGGCTTGACACATTTATCCAAATGATGCCCTGGTTCCCCACAGTTTTAGCAGATCACCTCAGAGTATGCCATAAGGCCCGAAGCAGGGGCAGGAGCAGTTTTCTGGATCTCCTATCTCTTCTTTTGCTGATTCTTGCCTTGAGATTTCCCACTGGTCTGAGAGTCAGAACCACCAGTAGATTGATCTTGGGTAATTACAGGAGCCTGCCTAGATTGTGCCCCCATTTGGGGCGGAGGTGGGCCGTACCACTGCCCAACCGGCGCTCCCCCCCCATTGTGATAGGGGAAATTCATCGGAGTTCCTGGTTCCTGCTCATCCTCCAGCCAGATGTTGTCTCTCAGGAAGCAAAAATAACCACCAGACATCTCAATTGAAGCATATTGCAAGCCTAATTACAATCTTCTGCAGGTTTGGGGGAGAGGTAAGGTAGGGGATCCACCTGCTCTGGCTCTGGTGGCGTGCTAGTGGGCAGGAGTCCAGTCAAGCATTCCCATCTCGCAGCACGGCGTGGATCTCCTGAATTCACTTCTTCTTTCACCCATCGAACGAACGCAATCGGCGGCTCACTGGGGTGGGGCATCCTGTGCTTCTCCGAGAAATCTCCTTCGAAGTAGATCCGCAGGGCTAGATTCAGCAGCTCCCAATCCACATGATCCTTGCACATCTGAGCATACCTGCGCGAGTGAGAGAACGGATTCAGTCCCTCCTCGGCTTCCTGCCTCGCAGCTTCCTCCTCTGCTTCCCTCCATTCGCGCATGCACTGGGTCCAGGAGAGAGCATCGTCGCAGATCCGCATCGCCCACTCCCTCCATCTCCTCCCTCGAGTCTCCCGCAGCACCGCCGGCGCGATGAAGTCGAGCAGCTGGAGCATCCGCGCGAAGGCTTTGTAGACATGTGGGAGATGCATCTTGTACATCTGCCTATCTTCCAGCCATTCCCCCATGGATATGGCCGGCGACTCCATGGGGCGCGCGAGCGGACTTGCTGAGGGGGCAGGCGCGCCTGGAGTCAGGAGGCGGGGGGTGGCGGTGAGATCTATTTGCCAATTACTCCCTCCTTTTCGGTTTATAGGGCTCAATTCAAAAATCTCACCAACCAAGGTAGATGATGAATGGTGGAATACTTTTTGTAGTTTGCAAAAGCACCTAATTAATGCGCTTGTTTTCCTCAAAAAATTATGTTTATCAATGCATAAATTGCAATGCATGCATGCACAAAGTACATGCATTGGTCAATTTTCTCTTAATACTTGCATGCAATGATTTAATGCACCTTGGAATCTGAACATGTGATGGAAAACAACCAAATTGAGCCTGATAAAATTGAAAAACTAAAATTTTGAGATAAGCCCTATAAACCGAAAAGGAGGGAGTATGTGAACTAAACAGTCAACATATAAAATAATTTAAATATATATAATATAGTTAGAAGGGAAACATAAGTTGGACCTGGCGTTCCTATTCTTATATAGAAAAATAGAACATACCTCTGCGTTTTCTTCAAAAAAATACATAAATTGGGCTGCCAAAAATAAAACCTCGGATGGGAGGTCCATAGGCCGGTCGATACATGACGGCCCTAAGAAAATACAAACAGGCCTATGGACCTCCCATCCGAGGTCGTGGGATGCGCATGTTAAAAATGAAAGCCTAGACGGGGCAGCCCAAAACCACGTCCAACACTTGCCAAAACTTCGTCCCTCGTTTTCTCTGTGTTTCGCACAGTCGACATTGTGTGGGCATTTTGACTGTGCATCATATGAAGATGTGCTATGCATGAATGTTGATCGTCATGATGTTAACTCGCTGGTAGTTCCATTTTCGACCATGAATAAAACTTCCAACAAGATGTTAACCCTGTTTGAAAAGGCCATGTTAATATAAATGCTTTGCCTCTGAAAGTTGCAGTTTCTTATCTGAAACTGAACTTGCAGTTTCTTATCTGAAACTGAAACTTGCAGTTTCTTCTCTGAGAATCACATTGTCTACACTTTTATACTCCTACGAAACTACATTTTTTAAGTGCTAAAAATAGATATCTATATTTCATAAAATACTTCATATGCTCAATACTGCAAATCTGAAATTAAAAAGACATTCATATCTTAAAGTACTCTCAAAATACACAACCCAAAACACAATTCACAACCTGCAAATACTGACAACCCTAAGCTCCTCCTGACATTTCACAACCTGCCCGACTATTGGGCTAGGGGGCAGCCCCCTCCTATTCCTTGGCGGCAGACAGCCGGCCCGTGAGACGATGTGAACGGCGAGGGAGACGATGGCGGGGAAGCGTCGTCGGGCCAACTGCTTTTCTCCTCTTGCAGTTGGGTTCGGTCGACGAAGACTCTATCGGCTCGCTCTGGCAGGACACTGTCGGATTTCGGGTTCCAGTAGACCCTTGAGGTTCGAACACTGGGGTGTGCGTGGAGATTTCGCCTTCTACCTACCCTGCACCCCTCCCCTCGCTAAGATCTAAGCTATGGAAAGAACAACACAAGAGACACAGGGTTTATACTGGTTCGGGCCACCGTTGTGGTGTAATACCCTACTCCAGTGTGTGGTGTGGTGGATTGCCTCTTGGGCTGATGATGATGAACAATACAAGGAAGAACAGCCTCGTGAGGGTCTGTTCTTGGCTGGGGCGATGAACTGCTGGGAGGAGTTCAGTCACCCTTCTCTCTCTTTGATTTCGAACCGATCCCCCTCGATCTCGAACCTCCCTTATCTCTAACCTCTCTGATCTTGAACCCTCCTTAATCTTGTGGGTGGTTGGTCCTATTTATATGCAACGGCCCTGGGCCTCTTCCCAAATATTGAGCGGGAAGGGCGCCAACAATTGGCCATTTTGAAGGGGAACATCTGGTACACTTATCCTGACTAAAGTTGGTCCTCGCCTGCACAAAGCTCTGGTGGTGACGTTGTCTTGGGCTCCACGATGACCTCCATCTTGCAGTCCTCCTGGTCTTGGTCTTGTTGCATCGAAATGGCAACCTTTGCCTGATGCCTCGGTACCCCGTGGCTGCGCTTGCCCCTTTGCACCAAAGGGGAAAGGAGTACACTGCGTGGGCTGGCGCCCTTGGTCGTCATGGCTTGCGTCACGGGCACCTCGTGAGGTACCCCGCCTTGATTTCTCCGCCTCCTCGCGAACCAGCCTGGTGAGGCCGTGCCTGAGGAAGCTCCGTGTCGTCCGCCCCGCGAGGCTTGGCCCCTCGCGAGGGTCTTGGGTCTGTGTTGATGAAGATGGGTCGTGCTAGGCCCCCCTTTGAGCCTGCCTGCGGCCAGTCTGGGGACCCCCCTTCCCAGAATGCCGACAGTAGCCCCCGGGCCCAAGGCGCGCCCGGACTTGGCCGTGTAGGGAGGCGGAAGGGCAAGAGCGAAGCGCCATGGGCCCTATCAGCCTGCGGCCTTGGGTGCCGCGTGGCGGTTGATTGGACGTGAGCGCCTTACCAACCGCGCGAGTTGATAAAGGAGTGGCATCCGCCTAGGCTTTGCTTTTTGCCTTCTCCAGTTGCTGCTCAGATCCCCTTTCTTGCGCCTCTCCTTCCTTCCTCCAAAATTTCCAGATCCACTCCGATCGCGTGACCTAGGAAGCCATGGCGCCTCGTCAGTCCTCGGCCGTAGCTTGGTACTCGTCTGCCCCGGACTCGTCGAACGTGTCGGAGGTGAGCCTCGCCCGGTTGCGCCGGATGGCGGCGGCGCGGGGCATCGACGGGGCGAAGGTGTTCAAGGCCGGCTCCGCCACCCCTGAGGGTCAAGGGAGCACCTTCTATCTGTTCTTCGTAAGCGCCATTGTTGCTGGCCTGGTGCCTCCCATCTCCGAGTTCTTCTTCTCTGTCCTCCGCCTTTATAAGCTACAGGCTCTGCATCTCCACCCCAACTCCGTCCTTCTCCTGGCAATCTTCGCCTATTACTGCGAGGCTCACGTAGGGGTGCAGCCCTCAGTGGCCTTGCTGCGCCACTACTTCTACCTCCGGACCTCTCACGGTCCTGCTTCCGCGTGCGCTGGCTTCATCGCGTATGGTGGTGCCATTGCCATTTCGAACCCCGGGAAAAGGACTGAGGGCTTCAGGAGCAAGTGGGTCTTGGCGGATGCTGGGCGCATCCACCCTCGGCTGATCTTGCCCACGGAGCAACCCACGAGCTCTAGTGATTGGGGACGAGTGGAGCTCGCGGACCCCCGCGCGAAGCTGGTGTTGGAGAAGATGGACGCGGATCTGAGGCCGGCCAACATGGCGGCGGCGAAGCTGACCGGCGCGTCGCTGCTGAGGGAATTCCTGGAGCACCAGCTAGCTCCGCTTCGGCAGTACTCACTTCCGATGTGGAGGCCCCATCTGAGCCCCGCGGCCTTGGCCGACGGAGATCTGGCTACGGTCCTCCAATCTCTGGTCAGGGGCGATGTGGCGTGGTTGGAGGGCGCTCCTATGCCCTTGTTCCTCCGCGACGACTGGGAGCAGGTAGTGGAGTCCATGCCCGTCTTCAACGGGGACGGGCCAGTGCCCATGGAAACTCCCGAGGAACCAGTGGACATGCCCTCCGACGACTCCAGCGAAGAGGAGGAAGGAGGGGAGCGGGAAAAAGGGCCTGACTCCGAGGCGACTGACGGAGAGTCGAGGGCTCCCCTCCCCCGGCGCAGGTCCCGCGTTCTCCGCCTCTCTCCGAGCGATGACGAGGAGGATGATGACGAGCAGGACGGCGGGAGCTTGCCCCTGATCCCGAAGAAGGACAGGACCGGGCTGATCTCCCGCGGGTCTGCCCCGGCCCCGAGGCGGACCGCAGACGCACCTTCCGCTTCCAAGCTTCCCGAGGTTGACCCTTCTAGCCGGCTTTCGGGCTTCAAATTTGGCCGGAGGCAGCTTGAGCTCACTGGTGATGACCCGTAAGCGCTTGATTCTTGTCTTTATTTCTTGTTCTGCTTCTGAGGCTTGACGTCCGCATCTCTTGGATAGGCTGGCGCCCGCAGCAAAGAAGCCGAAGGGATCTCCTGAGGTTCCATCCGTGGCAGCGCCTCTGCCCGCGAAGGAGGGTGACCGCGACGCACGGGCTTCTCCTGCCCGGTCGTCCTCGCGAGGCCTGACTGAGCCGGCTGGGGCGAGCTCAGCCCCCATGGCCCAAGTGACTCCCGAGGTGCCTTTGCCTACCGCCGCCACTACAACCGTTGGGGTGCAGCAGACTCCGCCTCAGGATGCTGTGGCCGCGCTGCCGCCTTCTCCTTCTACTCCACCGACTGCTGTCTCTCTGACTCCTTGCCGTTCTAGATCGTGCTGCTGCTGAGCTGGACCGGCTGCGGCAGGATCTTCTTGGCGCCGACCCTCGCTTGGTGGCCGGGCGTTTGGAGCTGGCTGTAGGATGGATTCGCTCTGACGCTTCGATTCGGGCGGCGCTGGTCCAGGCCTCGACGGCTTGCGATGAGGAGAAGCAGGCCGTCCTTGAGGCGAAGGCTGCTCGTGACGCAACCCTGGGGGAGGTGGTCGACATCCGTGGTCGCTGCAAGGCGCTGGAGGACGAGCTGTAAGGCCTGCGGGACTAGCTCGCGAAAGAGGTCCGCCTTCGCCAAGAGTAGGAAGAAGGCGCAAAGGCTCGCGAGGCGGCCGTCAAGGAGAGGGAGGTCAAGCTCAGGAAGCGCCGCGACCGCCTAGGCGCGCTGGAGCAGGAGTTGGGGGTGAGGAAGGCCGAGCTAGACGACAAGGCCCTGGTTCTTGCCAAGGACCGCGTGGCCTTCACAGAGATGGAGGCGAATGCTCTCTCCTCGCTGAGGATGCTTTACGACAGCGGCCTGGAGAGCCCGCTGGCTGGCGCCGAGGACGGCCCCGCCAAGCTGCTTCCCTTCCTGGTTCGTGCTCTTGAAGATGTCGCCCTTGGCCTTGGCCCCACGGCCGAGGCTGAGGCGCGTGTCCTGTCTTCTGCAGCGCTGACGCAGGTCCTCACCCACATCTACCTTCACGATCCTGGCGTCGACCTCGACAGCCTGCTGGAGCCAGTAAGCGGCGAGCGTGTCGCTGCCGCTGCCGAGGCCGTGAAGGGTCGCGCGGAGGCTCTGCTGGGGAAGTTCCGGGCCTTCAGCACCAAGCCAAAGCAAGGCGCTGCCGACCCCACTGCTCCATGAGGCGAACCCACTCCGCGCTGCTCCACACCGACAAGTGACTCCATTGTGGCTCCTGTCCTACCTTTAATTCCTGCACATGTATCATGCCTCGGGGAGGCGTTTAAACTTGCGTTTGGTATTGAGATAACAGTGTGGACTGTAATATTTGCTTTTGAATTCCTTGAAATTTGCGCTTTTCCTTCCTACTTGCTTATGTTCTACGCCGGCAGAGCCCGGCCCCACGCATACCTCACCCAGCGTTAGTCCCGATCGGAAACCAGGACGAGACCAAGGAGTGAGGGGCTACGTGACAAGTTAGGCTCCTGAGTCGCGATGCTCAGGAGTCCCCCTTGGCGCACGAATAGCAAGTAGGGAGGTATGATGTGGGTGGATCTACCGTTCTACGTCTGCAGAGCCCGGCCGCGCGCATACCTCAACCGCCGTTAGCCTTTCGGAACTAAGGGGTGAGGGGCTACGTGACCAGTTAGGCTCCTGAGTCGCAATGCTTAGGAGTCCCCCTTGACGCTCAAACAGCCTTCGTACGTTGGCTCCGCTCGGGGAGAGACGCGCGACGAACCAGGCCCGGGGGGCCTGGCTGGGTGGCGTGCGTCTGGGCGTGACCTAGGCGCAGCCCCCGTGCCCAGCCCCCTCACGCGGTACTCCCGAGGGGAGGCGTTATGATGAGGCTAGACACTGAGCTCTGGGCTCCCTGAGGTTGATGCGGCCCGGGGGCCACCCTCAGTTGTTTATCACCAGCGCGGAGCATAGCGCTTTCGTATGTGTACGGGCATAGACGCTCCTCCGAAGTGTCGTCAGCCCGCGCGGAGCATGGTGCTTCCACTGGTACGTGGGAGGGGCCCCCTCCGGGAGGAGCCCCCGGGGCGTGTACAGCCCCGCCCTGACACGTGGCTGGAACGTTAGGGCCTGGCGAGGTGTATCTAGGCAACCGTGAGCCAGCGCGGGACTCACGGGGCCATACCTCTAGGCGGGTTGCGCCTGGCACTAGGCCTTATCTGGTGATGTGTCCCTGCAAATTTGGTTAGATGCCGACACTCTACATCCTCGGGTCCCGACCCTCGAGCTGGTCTCAGCCGTCGCTGGTATGCCAGGTCACGATGCCGTGGACAAGGCCAGAGGGTGAGGGCTGGAGAGCCAGTAAGAGCCCTAAGTCGCGATGCTCAGGTACCCCCTCCTTTAACGTGCAAGTGGTCGGCATGGAGAAGAAGAGGTGCCGTGGACCGGCATCAAATAATCAAGCATGGTGGGTCGAACGCATAACCGGAAATAAACACAAAAGGGATACATGCCACTGGGTCTGGCCCGAGCGACTTGGGGATGATGCAGCCCAAGGGGCGCCCCCAACAAAGTAAGCTAACAACATGGAATAAAAGGGATACATGTCGCAGGGACGGACCCACGCGGCCTGGGAATAATGCAGCCCTGGGGGGCGCTCCCAGCTGGAAATGAAACTTGAAAGATGTCACCTGATGATGTTGAGGACGAAGGACTGTTGGTGTAGCGGACTCGGTGGGCTGCGGAAGCCGATCCTCACGAGCCCCTAGGCCTAGGGGCCTCGGGAGGCTCCGGAGGCGCTGGTGGCTCCTCGCGGACCATCTCCATCTCTGCCAGGGCTGCGGAACGCCTGGCCTCTTGTGCCTCCATGATGCCCCTCATGAGGCGCTGGTATGTGTCAGCCGCGTTCGGCAAGCCGTAAGGCATGCGAACATAGCTGTGGGGTGGGCCTCCGGAGCGCCCCACTCGCGAGGGCCAGAGGCGCTCCAGAGAGGTGACTCGATTGAGCCCTGGTATGTCGATGCAGACGCGCAGCCCACCATCCTCGCCTGGATGGGGAGCCACTGCTGGTAGGCGGCGGCCGCCTTTCATGACTCTTGACTCCTATAGCTCCTGAATAGCCTTGCTGACGAACTCCTGAGGGTCTGGCTCTCCTTGCCTTACTCCTTCTTGAGGAAAATGTGCTTCGAAACACGCCTCCATGTGGTGCCCAAGCGCCTCCCTCGTGACCCTAGCCAGGTCGGTGGCCCTCCAAGGGAGAGCCCCTGAGCCCTGCCTAAGGAGGGCGCCGGGCGCGCTTTCCTATGCGATGGAAGGAGGTTCCCCCTGGGCAGGCGCGGGCCCAGAGGGGCCTGCCTCCTAAGGGGCCGGGCCGGACGATGTCTTCTTCTTCTTGGGGCCGGTCTCGGGAAGCCTCCTGCTTCCGCGATCCGGGTCTTCCAGTGACGCGGCCTGAAAGGCCCGTTCCAGGGAACACACGGCGTCCTTTTCTTCACAGGGCACCATGATGACTCCGCCACTTCCTGGCATCTTGAGGACGTTGTAGCCGTGGTGAGTTACGGCCATGAACTTGGCCAGCGCTGGGTACCCAAGGATGGCGTTGTACGGCAGGCGAATGTGAGCGACACCGAAGTCGATGAGCTCGTGCGGTAGTTGTCGCGTGCCCCAAAGGTGACAGGGAGGCGGACCTGCCCAATCGGGACCGTGGAGCCGACGGTGACTTCGGAGAAAGGCTTGGTTGGCTGAAGCTGGCTGTAGGGCACGTGGAGATTGTTGAATGTTTCCAGGGACAGGACATTGAGCCCTGCCCCGCCATCGATGAGGGTCCTGGTGACCACCATGTTGCTGATGATTGGGGAACAAAGCATCGGGAGGACTCCGGCTGTAGCCGCACACTTGAGCTGATCTGCTGAGCTGAACGTGATGGCGCACGCCGACCACCTGAGAGGGCGCTTGGCTTCGAGCTTGGGGAGAACGGCACTCACTTCGCGGGCTAACTGCTTGAAGATGCGTTGAGAGGCTGGGGCTTGAGCCCCGCCCAGGATGTAGGCGATCGCGCGCGGCTCCTAGAAGCCCCCAGCCCCCTCGTCCTGGTGGCGGTCCTTGTTTCTCCTTGGCTGTGGTGGCAGCGGAGGGAGGCCTGCGTTGCCTTGCGGGCGATCCTCGCGAGGCTGATTCCTCCAGTCTCCCTCGCGAGGCGGATCTTGCCAGCGACCCTCACGAGGTTGATCGCGCCACCCTTGGCGCGGGCCACGGTCTTCCCAGCGTCTTGCGTTCCTTCCTCCTCCTCGACCGTAGCCCCGGTCACCGCGGTCGGGGCGACGGCCGATCCTTCCTTCTCGCACGGCTCGGAGCTCTTGACATTCGTTGGTGCTGTGGGTGTGGAGGTCGTGGTACACACAGTACCGACTGCCCTTGGAAGGTTCAGGCTGATCTCTGCCCCGCTTGGTGTCTGGTTCTGCCGCAAGCACGGCAGCCCCCTTGCGCTTCACATCCTTGGCCTTGGGCTTCTTCTCTTCTGGGTCTGCGGCAGGCAGCTCGAGGAGGGAGAGACGCCCTTCCTCAGCCCTGGCGCACTTGGTTGCCAAGTTGAATAGCTCCACTGAAGTGCACAGGTCTTCATGCATCGCCAGCTCCTCCTTCATCTTGACATCACGCACGCCGTCGGAGAAGGCTGAGATGATGGCCTCCTCAGTCACCTTGGGAACCTTGAGGCGTGCATTGTCGAAGCGCTGGATGTACTTCTGCAGGGTCTCCCCGGGTTGTTGCTTGATACGGCGCATGTCGCTCACGGCGGGTGGCCGGTCGCGAGTACCTTGGAAGTTGGCGATGAAGCGGGTGCGCATCTCGGCCCAGGAGGAGATCGTGCCTGGAGCCAGGTTCAGGAGCCAGGTGCGGGCCCCATCCTTGAGCGCCATGGGAAACCAGTTCGCCATGACCTTCTCGTCTCCGTTGGCAGCTTCGATGCCCAGCTCATAGAGCTGGAGGAACTCCGCAGGGTCGGTCGTGCCGTCGTAACGACGAGGCAGGTCTGGCTTGAACTTGCCATGCCACGCGACGCTGCGTAGCTCGGTGGTGAAGGCGCGGCAGCCTGCTGTGGCCACGGGAGGCCTTGGGTGATGGAGAGCTTGGTCTTGTATGTCCCCACGCGTTGCAGCTGGGAGCAGCGCAGGGTCTTGACGTGCGGGAGCAGGAGCATGGTCGCGACGTGCTGGAGCAGGGAGCGCCCGGCCAGCTTCTTGCGGGCGAGGGACTTCTTGGCAGCTCTGCTCTTGCCGCGCTGGCACCTGACGGAGCGGGTTCTGCCCAGGGGCCACGCGCCTTGGAGCCATGGCGCCTTCTTGAGGAGGAGGCGGCCGGGGCGCCGCCGGAGCCGACGGCGCAGGAGAGCCCCCTACGGCGCGAACGAGCTCGGCGACGCGGTCGAGCCATTCTTCGTAGACGTCGTCGACAGGACGGCAGCGCAGGAGCTCGTTTGCCGCGATGAGCGCAGCTCGAGCCTCCATGGGTGCGCGGAGCGCGCGGGACGAAGAACCAGCTGGGGTGAGCGAGGGAGTAGCGGTGCGGCCGTCTTGCCGCACTGACGGATGCTGAGACGATGCTTGCTACTCGTCCCCCGCCGGGCCGGTGGCAGCGTTGACGGCAGGTGACGAGGAACGGTGAGGACGCCTGTCGACAGGAGCCATCTGGGTGACGTGGGAAGCGAGAGCGGCCCGGCGCTCGGCGCGGGCCCGACGAGCGTCAGACATGGACGCGATGGTCGGAGGAGAACGGGGTGGTGGAAGACGAATTCCGGCGCACCCCTACCTGGCGCGCCAAATGTCGGATTTCGGGTTCCGGCAGACCCTTGAGGTTCGAACACTGGGGTGCGCGCGGAGATTTCGCCTTCTACCTACCCGGCACCCCTCCGCCTCGCTAAGATCTAAGCTATGGAAAGAACAACACAAGAGACACAGGGTTTATACTGGTTCGGGCCACCGTTGTGGTGTAATACCCTACTCTAGTGTGTGGTGTGGTGGATTGCCTCTTGGGCTGATGATGATGAACAATACAAGGAAGAACAGCCTCGCAAGGGTCTGTTCTTGGCTGGGGCGATGAACTGCTGGGAGGAGTTCAGTCACCCTTCTCTCTCTCTGATTTTGATCCGATCCCCCTCGATCTCGAACCTCCCTTATCTCTAACCTCTATGATCTTGAACCCTCCTTAATCTTGTGGGTGGCTGGTCCTATTTATATGCAAAGGCCCTGGGCCTCTTCCCAAATATTGAGCGGGAAGGGCGCCAACAATTGGCCATTTTGAAGGGGAACATCTGGTACACTTATCCTGACTAAAGTTGGTCCTCGCCTGCACAAAGCTCTGGTGGTGACGCCGTCTTGGGCTCCACGATGACCTCCGTCTTGCAGTCCTCCTGGTCTTGGTCTTGTTGCACCGAAATGGCAACCTTTTCCTGATGCCTTGGTGCCCCGCGGCTGCGCTTGCCCCCTTTGCACCAAAGGGGAAAGGAGTACACTGCGCAGGCTGGCGCCCGCTTGGCACCCTTGGTCGTCATGGCTTGCGTCACGGGCACCTCGTGAGGTACCCCGCCTTGATTTCTCTGCCTCCTCACGAACCAGCCTGGTGAGGCCGTGCCTGAGGAAGCTCCGTGTCGTCCGCCCCGCGAGGCTTGGCCCCTCACGAGGGTCTTGGGTCTGTGTTGATGAAGATAGGCCGTACTGGGCCCCCCTTTGAGCCACGCCGCAGGCCGCAGGCAGGCAAGTCTGGGGACCCCCGTTCCTAGAACGCCGACAGACACCCTCACAAACGGCACCCTGTAGATGCTCGATCCTTTAATCTCTGGTGGATGCTCCATCTGGGATCGATACTCCCACCACCGCTCCCTCACGATCGGATTCGGTGAATCTGTTTGCTCCATGGCCCAGAGGAGCAGCTCTATGTACTCCGATGCGACTCCCTCCGGGAGTATCGTCGTCTCTAGTTGGTCCTTGTTGTCAAACCAAGACTGTATCTCCAACATCCTAGCTAGCTTCACAGGGTCGCCGTCTGCGATCCTCACGTATCGCTTGTACTCCTCCATCGATCTACTTCTCCACAGCACCTTCACTCGCCGGCGGTGGTTTTTGAATGGAAGAGGAGAGGAGCAGCGCTAGTTTTGGATTAGAACGGGAGAGGAGCGACGCTGGTTTTGTACTGGAACAGGAGAGGAGGGGCGGTGGTTTTGAAATGGAAGAGGAGAGGAGCGGCGCTGCATTTAGATTGGAACAGGAGAGGAGCGACGGTGGTTTAAGAGGAGAAGAGCGGAAGAGCGGCGCTGGTCTTGGAAGTATTTTTTGTTGTTTTGTGTATTTTGGTCAAAGTTTGACCACGTACTGTATTTGACAAGCAAAATATGAATGCATGTCACCAAAAATTGTACCGTTTGGTTCGTATCTGAATGTACTTTCAAATTATACTCCCTCCATTTTTTATACAAGGCCACAAACTCATATTACAGGTACCAAGGTAAAAATCAATGCTATGTTTAAGTCAATGTTGCTAGCTAGCTTGTCACCTTGATTGTTGTATTAATTAATGTGGTTTTTCTCTCCCAAGCACAACAAGCCAACCCTCTTACTCCTCATTGGTTGATTAATGTTGGGAATGCAAGCTAACCTTCTCACTCCCGCATGCACACAAGGGATATTAATGTCCTCGGGTGCTAGTACGAGGCAAACGCCATCAATTTTGCCTCGATTAATGTTAGTGGCCTTGTATAGTTGTAAATTGTAATTTTGATAGTGGCCTTGTATACAACGTATAACATATATTTTATGTGCGGAAATCATGGTCAATTATGACCCAGAATAAAAGGGAGACTAGTTAAAGTGGGGTCACTTTCTTAATTGAAGGGTAAATTGATTTTTATTTTGATCCAGTCAGAGCGCGCCGGCCCTCTCGTCCAATCCTAAATCGATGCCGCACGCTCCTCTCCCTCTTCTCCATTGCAAAACCACCTCCTCTCCTCTCCATCATCTCCATTCCAAAACCACCATGTCGCCTCTCCCTCTTCTTTATTGCAAGACCACCGTGTCTCCTCCGTTTTCTAGACGCTTTGCTCCATGGCGCGGGCACAATCCATGTATACAAAATTAGTATACTGTATACTATTTAAAAGTCGAGGGCGGGGCTTTTCCTGCGTGGTAGGCGGCAGGGCAGTTCCTCCTAGTCGGCTCGACAGAGACGCGAGAAGACGAGGAAGTAGGCTGCTACAAACGTAGGGCTGTGTGATTTGACAGCAAGTTACTGCTGGACAGGTGGGGCCCCATGATTTGACTTGCCATTATCATTTTAACTGCGGCGCTACGACCGATGTGAGTCTCCCAGATTCTTGACCACCTCCAGACAAGTGCCTCTCCCAATGCTCCACCATGTAGTAGAGGCTGGCTCTTGCATGAGAGCCCACTTCTCCACTTTTTCCTTGCCTCTCTTTCCTCCACATATGCAAAAATGCCATGTAAAGTGCACTATTGTACTTACTTTTACTTGCTCCTACAGGTGCTTAAGCTTGCCACATAGGCATAAAGTCTGATGTGGCAAGTTAATCAAGAAGAGAGAGACTAGTTTGGTGACCCAAGGAAGAAACGGTGCTAAGCGCGTGTACCTAGGTGAAAAGACAATTTTGAGTCTATAGCTAATTAAATGAAGCAAACTTAGCAACACCATTTCATTGGAAGAGGTCACTCCTTGGCAAATGCAATAAATACACGCGCTTACTAGCACCGTTTCTTCCTAGAGTACGAAGAAAGAGATAGAGAGGAGTAACAAAAAATACACTTATAGCCAACCTTGTTGTAGTATGAGTGACTAAGTGATGACTATGTATGACATGCCAACATCAGATAGCCTAACGCACCGTGTTAAATCTCCAAGGGCGCGACCACGCGAGCGACGCGACGGTCGTGGTAGGCGCGACCATGATACGGGCTGCTGGCAGCCCTTGGATGTGAGATCAAACGGTCGCATGCTAAGTTGGTGAAAATTTGCAGAATAACCCTCCAGGATAGGATATTCACCCATAGGTCTAGAATCACGCCATGCAACCGTTCGATCTCAGATCCAAGGGCTCTCGGAAGCCCGTATCATGGGAGAATGGAAAGCCACTACCCTGCCGTTCGCACGCTGGCAGTTCGCTCCTACTCATCCCCGCACGTCCTTCAATATTATGGCGGTTCGCTCCTAGTCGTCCTGTCCATTCACATTACGGCAGTTCCACTAATCCTAACCCTCCTCCCAAATCCATGGCATCCCAAATCTCCATGATCTGTGGTGAGTACAAGGTTAGAACCATCACCGGCGATGAGTTCGACGTCATCTACACCCGTTCTTCCGCGACGGTGAAAGGATGCCTTTCTCGCTTCAGACGCATGTTCGAAAACTCAGATGATGAGTGGGTCGCTGGGCTAGATGTTGAGTACACCACAGTCCTGGGACGAGAGAAGGATCTAAAGGAAGAAGAGAGGAAGAAGCCCGCCATGATCCAGGTTTGCATGCATGACTTATGCTTGGTCTACCACATATGCCATGCCGATGTTGAGTCCCAGGATTTTAAGGACTTCCTCAGGAGCAACCTAGTCAAATTTGTTATTGTAGACTTTGGTAACGACAAAGAAATCCTGGGTTGGATAGGCCTTGTTGTAGGCAACCCCTTCGACCTCCAGAAGAATCGGCTGGTGCCCTCTCATCAGCCTTCAATGCTGACCCTGGCAGGAGCCATGGTTCATCCTTCGTATGGTAAACTGGTGAAACCTCCATACACGTTTCATCATCATGCATGGCAGCGGAATGTACTAGATATAGACCACATCCAGTATGCTGCAATGGATGGCAACCTTTGCTTCAATATCTACAAGGGTTGGATGAAGAGCAACAGCCAAGTGTGTGGTTGAAGCAAAGAAGTATCGGCCAAGAGGAAGAGGGACAAGGAAGAAGTCGAGGACGTGGACGAGGACTCTGAGTAAGGTGGTAGTGTCGTTGCTCATGGTGGTTCTAATGCAGTATCTACCGGAACAGTTGCAAAGTTTAATTTTAGGTGTGCTTAATTTAATTTGAGGGGTGTGTTGTGCTGAGCCCCCAGCAGAACTATGTCATGTTTCTTCTCGTTACTTTAACTCTTCAGTACGTACATACTAGTATTTCTTACATTTCATCTTTTAGTTGGTATAGTACTACCACTCGTTTCTTCACATTATATACGTACAAAATATATGGCCAACATCATATAGCCAGTAGTTTAGTTGTCAAAGAATTTCAGGGTGCTTAGTTTTGTCAAAGAATTCCAGGATGCTTAGAGGGTGCTTGGATCCAAGGGACTTATTTTAGTCTGACTAAAAATAGTCTCTTTAAGAGGCTAAAAAGAATTCCAGGATGCTTAGAGGGTGCTTGGATCCAAGCACCCCTGACTAAAGATGGGATAAAACTAGTCTTGAGACTAATTTTTTTAGTCAGCGGTACCCCTACTAAAATGTGGATTAGTCCTCTCTCTACTCATTTAACTCCTCTCCTTTAACACATGCGAGTTTTGGATTGGAGGGTTTGGAGGATAATAAATGCTCATTAACTTGATTTTAGCCTTTTTTAGTATTTGGATCCAAGCATGGGTGAGGCTAGCATGTTTTAGTCCCACTACTTTTAGTCATGGGACTAAAACATATCCAAGCACCCTCTTAGTTTTATTTGAGGGGTGGGTTGTGCTGGACACCATTATTGTGACTAGCCTTTTTAGTAGTACTATATGCATAATTTGGCGACGAGCGCTCTCTATATGTACCACCTTTTTTTAATTTCAAGTTTTGCTCCATGGCGTAATCCATCGATACTACTGTTGTACAAAAGTATACATTTTTTAAAAGGCTAGAGGGCGGGGCAGTCTAGCTTGGTCGGTTTCACGAGAGGCGAGGGCCTTTGTGATTTGACGGCTCGTTACTGCTGGAAGGCGGGGCCTTGTGATTTGACTGCTCGTATAAATGCGCCGACGACTTGATCGAGGAGGAGCAAAGAACCGTGCGGTATACTCAAGTTTTCCACTGGAGTAGTACTGCGACGGAGGAGCACGAAACACGGCAGCCCAGTGCCATATGGCGATAAAAAATGATCTAATTTGCTAGTCATCTCATTGTTAGCATTGTTCTATTCATTCCCTAAAAAACATTGTTCTATTCATGCCTCGCAGAGAATGTGACACGTGCGGCGAAACACCTGAAGAAAAAGATGAAACACAGGAGCAAAAGAAGAAGGAAGATTATCACCCCAAATGATCTAATTCGCCGCGGAGTCGTAACTTCTTCTTCATCACCTGCACGACCTCCATCTCCTTGCGCGTCTCCTCCGCCATCTTCATCATTGTGTCCATGACGCGGCATTTCTCGACGCGAGCCTTCAACATCTGTTCCACGGCCATATTATGTACCTTGACAGCAGCCAAGTGCTCGATGCGGAGCTTCGCCAACTCTTCTTCTGTGCCATGGTGAGGGCCTGCAGCATCTTCATCGAGGAACTACTATTCTCATGCAGCTTCTTCCAGCCGGCGTTCTTCTCCTTCAACAGGTCGATCTCGTGGCAGAGCTTCGCATTGTCCTCCCGAAGTCGCTGGATTTCGCCGGTCGCCTTCTTCTCCGAGGCAATGCTCTTCTTCAGCAGCATCACCAAGCCGGCGGTCAACTCCCCCTGCTGATTGACCTCAGCGGGCATGTCGTCGAGGCTCTCCTTCAGCAACTCCATCAAGCCTTGGATGAACTCCTTCTGCTTATTGAGCTGATCGGGCATGCCGTCGAGGGATAACGACTCCAGCTCCGCCGGCTCGACATGTTCGCCTCCGTGGCTAGGGCGCTCCTGGGAGCCATCGCCTGCCCGTGAGAGATCTTTTGAGGTCTCTACGTGGCGGCGAGCCCTCTCTCTTTTTTCCGCAGCCTTGGTTGGCGCTCCCTTGTTACGAGTAGTTCTCGACCTAGAGCTCCGCTCACCGGCCATGGCAACGACGGATGAAGAAGAAGCACTTATGAGGAGGAAAGGTAGAGTGATTTCCGGTTAGGTAGTTCCCCTTTTTATAACCTAAGTACTAGCACTAGTACTAATACCTGCATAGTGGGAACACGTTCAGGTTTGGTACGTACTACTAGTAGGTGTGAGCAGGCTTTCGAATGTGATGGGAACAAGGTAAAGATTAATTGATGGTTTTGGTTTCGAGGCCCGAAACGGCTCCCGATGAGTTTAGCGGAACATAAATTTCAAGTACTACACTGCTCAAATGCGTAAATATTGAGTAGTATGTTACTGTCAAAAATTGGCACAAAATACAAAGGAGACCAATGGAAGTACTACTAGCAACCCACGATTTAACTACTCGCATGTGCATAGTGGAGTAATAATGTCTTTCTTCCGCCCTCACGTCCACTCAATTTGCATGCGCTGTATTAATCGACCATCAATGAAGTGAATGACTTTACACGCGTCAAATTATCACATGTGGTGGATCTTGGTACAAAATTGCGTCCTCCCGTGTACCCGCGTGTGCGTGCGAGGAATGAGTGCGTGCATGGCGTGCGTGCACATCTTCGCTTCGTGCATGTACCGCCAGTATGGCTCAGGGAGGACGAGTACATTCTTCTGGAACCAGCAGCACGTCACTATGATCAATCCACGCAAGGAGGTCACGACAAAGCCTACACATGTGCCACGTGGCTTCATGAACTGTAAGAGAGACACTATGTAGCGTGCCATTGGTATTCTAGTTTACGTGTTTTGCATAAACTTGAAATACTAGTAAGGTACACGTGCATTGCACGCATCAGATTTTGCAACCAAATTATGAATAAAGACCACACTATAGCATGTAAGCTCTGAGTCATATATGCCTGATGTAGCCCTTCGTTTAATTCTTATAGTTCATCTCATTCAAAATCAATTAGTTTTTATAAAAAAGCTAAGAACGCGGGAATAGGAAAAACATGGGATTATAGTGGAATGTCGTCTTGAATCCTACAGGATTGTACGAGTGTTTGATTGTGCATAGAAAAAACGCAGAATTCTTTCAAAGAGGTTTGAGTGGATGGGATGTTTCCTATGAAATCTAGTGCAAATGAATCATATGGAAAAATTCCTATGGTTTACAATCCTACGAATCAAAAAACCAAGATAGGAAAAGTTCCTAATGATTAGAATCCTCCAAAATTCCTTTGAGAATCCTTTGAATCAAAGAAGCCCTTAATATATTTTATGATTCATGGAATTGTGCGTTGTAAAGCATAAAGTAAAAACAAACAATGGCAATTCAAGTAGAAAAAAAGTTTGGGCGATTATGATACGGAAGAATCTAGAACAAAAGAGAACCACTGTTGTTTTTAGGTTTGTGCATTATGCTTAAGTTCAACCAAGGAGTCTGCTAGATTGTACATGTGGCAAAATCCAGTGGGTGGGCTAGAAGATGGTGCAAGGGGTCGAGTGGAGGGAGACTATGAAGGAATGCACAAGTGGAGATCGATATTTAGAGAGAGGGGGTGAACACGTGCGCTGATGCGCGCAGTGGCGGAGCCATGAAAAATAAATGAGCTAGGGGGCCAAGCATTGCTAATCCTTTACGAGGAGGGTCAATTCATGAACTTAAACCATTTTTAGCAGCAATTGTCTAATGATCACATTCATATTAGCCTTGATATATAGTGATGTTAGGGGGACGGGGGCAGGGCCCTTACTGCCCCCTGTCTTCGCCATTCTGCACGCGTCTGAGAGATGAAGAGGAAGGCATGGATGATGAGAGGGGGACGTTGGATAATTAATGTGGGTGTATTAGCTATATATGTTAATCCTATATAGAGAGATATAGATTGATCGATGTGGACGTGGGAAAGATGGTGAGACCTCACTAGATATATCGATTGATCGATTTGTGTGGAAAACTATGAAAGATCTAGCTATATACACACATACATAGAGGAACATCGATCGTTGCGCATGCACGCGTGAGAGATAAAGAATGCCCAATATGATAGAGAGGGGGATGTGTGTTGGTGTGTGCCTTCATGGGAAACCGACCTGAAGAAAAAGATTGCATGCGTGCGATGGATAATGCCGACCGGTAGTGTGTGTGCATGCATGCATGAGAGAAAGTTAGTGGTACAATTATAAAGATAAGGCTATTGGTGTGGGTGTAAAAGAATAGCTGAATAGGTGAGGTCACAATCAATGTAAAGTTGAATTCAAATATTTGAATAAGAGATCCTGATGTTTGAAACCCATGCATGCATGAATATAATGGAGATCTACGAGGTGTGGTTTGGAAACGAGCATGTTGTAATGTATACACATTGAACAAGGTCAGACTGATTTGAATTTGAGATACCGATGCGTGCATGGACACACTATTCTAATTGGAGATGATGGGCGGCTTTTGCATCACATATCTATATCAATACCCCTATATATATTATATTTTTTTATATTATGTGCGGGTAACTTTAACTTTGAAAGATGGTCGTTGGATGAGGCAAATCCGATGGTCCAAAGATGGCAAATTTGAGCACTACTGGCCGTTGGATATCATCTAGATTCCACCAGATTTCGCCACATGTATAATCTAGAAGACTCCATGGTTGAACTTAAGCATAAAGCACAAACATCAAAACACAAGCACTTCTTATTTGTTCTAGAATCTTTTGCATCAGAATTGCCCAAATGTTTTTCTACATGATTTGCCATTGTTTGTTTTTACTTTATGTCTTACGACGCACCACTACTAGGAAAAGGGCTATAGATGATATGGCCACTAATGGTGCACCAGACATGTGGTGCACCATTAGTATATACTAATGGCGCACCATGTGTTGGTGCACCATTAGTGTCCAAATACTAATGGTGCACCACATCCACGGTGCACCATTAGTAACAAATTTTTTTTCATTTTTTTTCAAAACTAGTAATGGCGCACCAGTGGATAGTGCGCCATTACTAGTTAAACTAGTAATGGCGCACCACATCCACGGTGCACCACTAGTAAATTATTTTCAATTTTTTTTCCAAATTTTTTTATTTATTTTTTCAAAACTAGTAATGGCGCACCAGTGGACAGTGCGCCATTACTAGTTAAAACTAGACTAGTTAAAACTAGTAATGGCGCACTGTCAACTGTTGCACCATTACTAAGTTTTTTCAAAAAAAAATCAGAATTTGTTTTATTTTTTTTAAAACTAGTAATGGCGCATCGTG
>NC_041386.1:493001863-493017074 GCF_002162155.2 Triticum dicoccoides | reverse complement strand
TTCAGTTTAAAAAAATAAAAGAAAATGATGGAAATGTCAAAAAAATAAAAGTAAATAAGTTTCCCATGTGATATGTGGTCTAGTTGTTGGGAAAATTTACAAATATGAATTTCGACTTTATTTGCAAAATCTCTCTGAAATTGGTAAAATGGGCATAACTTTTGCATACGAACTCGGATTAAAAAGTTTTCTATATGAAAAATCATCTACTCGAAAAGTTACATCCGAATTTAACCGGGGGAACCCCGTTAAACATTTTCAAAATCCCCAAAAACCTAACAGAAAAAAGTTACGGGGCTTTTAAGATCCGGAGGCAAAAAATTCAAATAAATTCAAACTTACTAGTGACGCACCGTATGCCAGGTGCGCCACTAGTAACAGAAAAAAATTGGTTTCGAAAAAAAATTGAATTATTTTTCAAAATATGATACGTAATATGACCGGGAAGTTTGAAATATTTTTTCAAAATTTCATCATACTCATGAACATGAACAAAGTCCTAGACATCAGCAAGGTTTAATAGGATTGATATGATAGATATATCAACAAGTGCGTGTGAAGTGAGGTGGTGCTACGGTTGGATAGAACTACGTAGTTAAGCATGCTTGGGCTGGAGTAGTGTGAGGATGGGTGACCTTTCGGGAAGTTTGACCTGAGATTAAGCATATTGACCCAAGATTAAGCCATAGTGACCCGAGATTAAGAAAAACTAAAAAATTGAAATTTTTTTAAAAAAATTGAAAAAAATTATTACTAATGGCGCAAATTCTAGTGGCGTGATACTAATGGCGCACCAGTAGTGCTCCATTAGTAGGCAAAACTGTTGCGCCATTAGTAGGCCTTTTCCTAGTAGTGCACAATTCCATGAATCTTAAAATAGATTAGCTTTCTTATAAAAACTAGATGATTTTGAATGAAATGAACTATAAGAATTAAACGAACATCTACATCATGCATATATGACTCAAAGCTTGCATGCTATAATGTGGTATTTATTCATAATTTGGTTGCCATATCTCATGCGTGCAATGCACGTGTACCTTACTCTAGTCTAAATGGTGTTTGTGTGTGTTGTGCGTGTTGAGGTGCAAATTGTCTTTTTCTTGTATACGTTAAGCTTGTTCTTCCGAAATTTCAAGCCGCGCCTTGTTATGCCGAAAATTCAAGCTAGCGTCTCTGTCTATCGTGCTGCGAAACTCCCGCCTCTTCAACCCGCACCTTGTTAGCCCGAAATATTTAAGATATATCTTTGTCCCGTTGTGCTCCGACAACTCCCTCCATGTTAACCCGTGCCTTGCTATTCCGAAATTACAACATGTGCGAAAACTCCCACCTCCTGTGAAATCCAGACACGCGAAATGCCCGAGGTACCCCTGAACTGAAAGAACCGCCTCAAATCGGTGGGGGTACTTTCGTAACTTACCCCACATTTCGGACAAGCGCGTCTCTAAGCCATGGTTCCCCACTGCCATCCCATCCGCCCACCCATTCATACACCGAGGCCACGAAAACCCGCGACGAAACCCCACACCATGCTCCGTCCGCCACCCAGCCGGAGCCTCTTCCCCGACGACGTCGTCCACGGCAACACCTCGACGTCCCTCATCCACCGTACCGGATGAGGATCCGTCGTCGATCTCATCGTCCCGCCGGTTCAGCCACCCTGTCCTCCACCTCCAAGGAGCTGCCCTGACGTTCCCCTCGTCTTCCGCGCCACCTCCATTCCCACATCGCCATCTTCGCACAACCGGAAGAACATCATCATCACCGTTTCCTCGGATGAAGTTGCGGCCTAATCGGCGCCACCAAAGAGGTTGTACACTAATCGCCGCATTTTCTTCTTGATTCGATCTCACGGTGTTGCCGGCGCTCGGTCCCGAGCTGACACGGTGTGACTCCATCCACGATGGTGTCGCTGGCCACTTCCTCCACATCGTCGCTCCCTCGGCGGTGACGTCCACATCAGTAGGACCTGCTGCTGCTTTAGCTCTCGCTCGCGCTGCTGCTCTGCTCTTGCTCTTGGTCCCCTGCCTGGTCTGCTCTTGCTATTGCTCTTGCTCACGCTGCTACTCTCGCTCTTGCTATTGCTTGCGATGCTGCTCCGATTTAGCTACACTTCAGTTGACTGAATCGAATTTTGGGTCAGTCGATTTTCAGGTGGTGGGGGGGCTCGCCGGGGTGAAGGAAGAACCAGCCGTAGCGGGGAGGGGGGCTCGCCGGAGAGATACCCCACTATCTATCTTAGGGTTCGGGATGGGGGCGATGGTCGCCGGCGGTGGCGGGGCGTTGGCGGGGCGGTGGCGCGGGGATCGCCGGAGAAAAATCTCGGCACGGAGTGTGTAGGATCGAAAGTATGTCTAGAGGGGGGGTGATTAGACTACTTGACCAAATAAAAACTTAACCTTTTCCCAATTTTAGTTCTTGGCAGATTTTAGCTATTGTAGGACAAGTCAAGCAATCATCACACAATTCAAGCAAGCATGCAAAGAGTATATTGGCAGCGGAAAGTAAAGCATGCGACTTGCAAGAATGTAAAGGGAAGGGTTTGGAGAATTCAAACGCAATTGGAGACACGGATGTTTTTCCCGTGGTTCGGATAGGTGGTGCTATCCTACATCCACGTTGATGGAGACTTCAACCCACGAAGGGTAACGGTCGCGCGAGTCCACGGAGGGCTCCACCCACGAAGGGTCCATGAAGTAGCAACCTTGTCTATCCCACCATGGCCATTGCCCACGAAGGACTTGCCTCACTAGCGGTAGATCTTCACGAAGTAGGCGATCTCCTTGCCCTTACAAACTCCTTGGTTCAACTCCACAATCTTGTCGGAGGCTCCCAAGTGACACCTAGCCAATCTAGGAGACACCACTCTCCAAGAAGTAACAAATGGTGTGTTGATGATGAACTCCTTGCTCTTGTGCTTCAAATGATAGTCTCACCAACACTCAACTCTCTCTCATAGGATTTGGATTTTGTGGAAAGAAGATTTGAGTGGAAAGCAACTTGGGGAAGGCTAGAGATCAAGATTCATATGGTAGGAATGGAATATCTTGGTCTCAACACATGAGTAGGTGGTTCTCTCTCAGAACATATGAGTTGGAATTGTGTATGTGTTCTGATGGCTCTCTCCACGAATGAAGAGGAGGTGGAGGGGTATATATAGCCTCCACACAAAATCCAACCGTTACACATAGTTTTCCAATCTCGGTGGGACCGAATCAACAAACTCGGTCGGACCGAAAAGGTAAACCTAGTGACCGTTAGAGATTTTCGGTGGGACTGACATGCAACTCAGTAGGACCGATATGGTTAGGGTTTGGGCATAACGTAATCTCGGTGAGACCGATTACACAAACTCGGTGAGACCGAGTTTGGTAATAAGCTAACCAGAGAGTTGGTCAGGTAAACTCGGTGGGACCGATTTGCTCTTTTGGTGAGACCAAAAAGTTACAAAAAGGAAACAGAGAGTTTACACTGCAATCTCGGTGGGACCAATTCGCTCTTTCGGTGAGACCGAAAAGTTACGAAAGGGAAATAGAGAGTTTGCAATCCCATCTCGGTGAGACCGAGATCCCTATTGGTAGAACCGAATTGCTAGGGTTTGGCAGTGGCTTATGACAAGTGAAACTCAGTGGCGCCGGATAGAAAGAATCGGTAGGACCGAGTTTGGCTTAGGGTTTAGGTCATATGTGGATATGGGAAAGTAGTTGAGGGTTTTGGAGCATATCACTAAGCACTGAAGCAAGAGGCTCATTAAGCAACACCTCATCCCTCCTTGATAGTATTGGCTTTTCCTAAAGACTCGATGTGATCTTGGATCACTAAAATATAAAATGAAGAGTCTTGAGCTTTTGAGCTTGAGCCAATCCTTTGTCCTTAGCATTTTGAGGGTTCCACTTTCACATCCATGCCATGCCAATCATTGAGCTTTCCTGAAATAGTCATCTTGGAATAGCATTAGCTCAATGAGCTATATGTTGTTATGAATTACCAAAACCGCCTAGGGATAGTTGCACTTTCAATCTCCCCCTTTTTGGTAATTGATGACAACATATAGATCAAAGCTTCGACAAATGATAATAAGCATGAAATATATCGTCGCTTTGAGAAGTATGTGACAAGTAAGAGCTCCCCCTAAATTTGTGCATATTTAAAATTTGCTTTGGACTGCAAATGCACAAAGAGTTAGAGTCATGGGTTACTCTTCCATGTCACATACATCTTGGTGGAGCGCTTAAAATGATAAGAATGAAATACATGCACTCATCACCAAGAATAGTGAATGATCACATAAGATAGATAAGATGATAATATTAAGCAAACATTAAGTGTAGCTTATGATCAAACACATGATCATCAATGTCTCATGAGAAATGACATAGTATCTCACGCAAAAGCAAACAAAGTTCGAAAAACCACCAAATAAAACAAGAGAGAATAAAAGCAACACTCTCTCTCGAAGCCTATGATCTATACATTTTCTCCCCCTTTGGCAACAAGTTACCAAAAAGTTCCTAGAAAATGCATAGTGCTAAGTCGACACTCAGGCTTGATCTTCATGTGGTGGTGGAGTCCGGAGCACTCCAAGGATGAAGCCTTCTGTAGACGTGGTCAGAGTCGAGGCTGAAGTGGACGCTGGAGCTGGTGGAACTGAGGCTATAGCTGGTGCAGACGTGGTGGCTCTGGGGTCAGCAACTGGCACTGCAGAGGACCTCAGACCTCGTGGCACTCTGACAAAGGCATCAGTTATAGTCTTGCCTCTCCTCTCCTGCATGTCATCCTGGAGCTGCTCCACTGCAGTCTAAATCTCTGTCACTTTGACATCCAAGTCATAGAACTTTTGTTCCATGATCCTCTCTAAGCTTGCCTAGTTCTGAGTTAGGGTGGCTAGTCCTTTCTCAATCCGCAGGGTGGATGCAATCAAGTAACCAAGCTGCTCTTGTTTGGTTTTCAGGAAATATTCAGATGCCTCCTCTTGAGTAGGCATCTTGGCAGCTTTCTCCTTCCTCGCCTTCTCCTTCTTGGCTTGTGCTTGGGCAGATGATGGCTCATTCTCAGTCATGACCACTTGATTATCTTCAAAGTCTGGACGGATGGGCAGGTGTTCCTTGTCCAATAAGTATATGCCTGTGCCCATCTTAGAGTTGATGAGCTCCTGAATCTGTGGGGCATATCCACAGCTCCTCTTCTAGTCTGCTGCTGTCCTCTTGATTGTTTCAATCATAAGGCTCATGACTTTGAATTTCTGTGTCACATCAAAGATATGAAGCAAGTTGATCGCGTGGCCCCTGATCATCTTGTGATCTCCAGACTTGGGCAATAGGGTGTGCCTAAGAATCCAGTTGATGGTTGGCAGCCCTGACAGAAGATAGTGTACTGAGCCAAACTTGAACGTATCAAGTGCTTCATTTGGAATCTCCTTGTACATGTTTGACATTGAGTTGTGGTCCATCTTCTTCTTGGCATAAATGTCCAAGTCATCATCATGCTCTTCTGGGGCATTAATCAGCTGAGCCCATTCAGCAACTGTAGACTGGTACCTCGTACCCTCTGACATCCATACAATCCTGCCATCTGGATAGAAATGGGCTGTGGAGTAGAACTACATGATGAGTTCCTCGTTCCACTTTGTGAGCTTCTGCCCAACAAAGTCCTCTACTCCACATGCCTTGAAGCTGTCCTGCACTCCAGGGTAGTACTCTTTGTTGTCCTTGATGTATTGCCAATCAAACCATCTCATATCACAGACAATTGGCTTCTTGTCTAGCAGCACTATCTCATAAAAGTCTTGCTGCTCCTTGGTGTGAAACCTGTAGTCAACTGCAGTCCTTCTCCTTGAAGCATACGGGTCTTCTTCTCTCCACTTCCGGAGCCCTGAATCTCTCCTGAGTTTCATATCCACAGCCACAGGATGAGCATCGTTGTGGTCTGGGATCTTGGGCTTGAGCTTTCTAAGAACATTCTCTTCTTCTTCTTCTGCAGCTTCAGGCACTGGGGCCTTGTTCTTCTCAGTAGCTGGGATGCTTCTTGTGTTCCTCTTTGGCTTTGGCTTTGGAGCTGGCTTGGCCTTGGAAGCAGCTGCTCCTGTTCTTATGGCATCACCCATCAGCTTGGGTGCCTTAGGTGCTGGTGCAGCTACCTCTTCTTCTTCCTCCTCATCTTCCATGATGGAAGCCTTGCCAAGCACTCTGGCTACAGTTTTCTTCACCCTTTCTTTCCTCTTCTTGCCTTCAGCAGCAACTGGCTCAATGGGAGTGGGCTTCTCAGTTGAAGCTCTGGCCTTTGACATAGGCTGCCTGCCTCCTGGCCTTTTGATCTTCATCCCTGGTTTTATGCCCTGTGCTGGCTCAACTCTCTTGGAAGTTGCTTCCTCTTCTGCCACATAATCCTTATCTTCTGAGTCTGAGGTTCTCTTCTTTCTCTGTCTTGTGGCAGCTTTAGGCAGATTGCTAGGGGTGCTCCTGCTGCCATCATCTGAGGAACTTGAGGGACTAGTGCCCTCACTCATCTGCACTTGCTGCTCTGACAAGTTCTGGCTATCACTTTGGTCTGACATGATGCAAACTCTGACTGCTAACCCTGTGAATAGGTTATAGATGAGATAGAGTGGATGAACATCAAAAAATGCAGAGATTTTTGCAAAATAATAATTCAAAAACTTAGTTTTAGTTTCCCACTGAAAGCATCTCGGATCTACCGATTTCTAAACTCGGTGATACCGAAGCAGTTTTGGCACCTAAACTAGTGAACTCGGTCAGACCGAGTCACAGTTCGGTGGCACCGAGACTGCTAGGGTTTCATAGAGTTCCAAAATCGGTCACACAGATAAGTAATTCTCGGTCAGACCGAGTCTCACTTGTGCAATGGCATAAGCCAAATCGGTGGGACCGAGTTTTTCAACTCGGTGGGTCCGAGATGGTTTCGGCGGAAACCTAACCCTAAAATTTTCAAATTAAACCTAATCTACGAGTTCATTGACTGGATAGAAGTTTAACAAACGTGGCAAGAATCATGATGATCACAATGTGCTAAGAATCGGATTGGGGAATAGCACAAAGATCGAGTCCATACCCTAGTTCGGCGGAGACTCGCTATGGCGGCAACGGCGGGGTTGAATTTCCGTTGACGGCGACGGAGACCAGTGACTGGAGGCGGCTGGCGGCGAGGAGACGATCCGGAGACCAAGTTGGCAGAGCAGGCTATCGCGCGGGCGAAGGGGTTCGGAGAAATTTCCAAATTTTTGACCGTGACTATATATAGCCCGACCCTGTCGGTGTGACCGAGTGAACAACTCGGTGGCACCGAGATGCAAAACTGTATACAGTTGTTGCAACTCGGTGTGACCGAATGGTTCAAATCGGTTGCACCGAGATCGAAAACCTAGATCAACTTAATGATCTCGGTAGGACCGAAAGTAGGGTATCGGTCAGACCGAGAATCATAAAGAGGTTTTGGAAGTTTAAGTCTATGACGAATCGGGGACTTCGAGCGCTCCTCACACAGAGTGGTTCGAATCTGACTTGGTCAAATTTTGTGATGTAGCATGAATAGAGTTTGAGACGAGAAAAGCATAGATAGCTAGAGGAGGTTCTTAGGCATTCTTGTCCATCCACTTGGCAAAAGGAAATAAAACCAAACAATCAAAACAACAAGTGGATGTCCTCGAATGAGTAAAATATGCAACCAGCATGCTCACACAATAAGATGGCAAATGAAATATGTGACAAGGCATGCACAACCAATTCTAGCATCTATCAAGCAATTTGCGATGACAAGGTCATCTATATATGAGTATATTGACTTAGGAGTCAAGTGAGAACACTTGATCATAGGTCATACTCATCGTTTAAGCTCAAGTGGGGTTACCACTTTTACATAAAGCATTGTTGTGTTCACATCTTTAGAGTTGCTTTAGCTCAAGTCTTAGAGTAAAGCTCCCCCTAGATGTGATATCCCCCCTTAGAGGGATGAACTAACCTCGGGTTTTGTCGATGATGACTTCATGTAGATGTTGAAGATGTGGATGCTCAATGTTGATGTAGATCACTTGGATCTATCCATTTGAGTGAATTGCACTTTCAATACCTACATGGTTTAGTCCCACAAGGAACAAACAAGGATATCCATAGACATAGAGTGATGCACACACAAGATGATGTCCATGAAAACTTTTAGGTTACCTTGTCCCTTGTCTTACCAACAAGAGGGTTTGTGACTCCTTGAACTAGTACAAGATGTGGAAGTTGATTGCACTTGTTCTTGCCAAAATGATAAGAGTGAAGTATGTTGGCGGAGGCACCCTCAAGAACTCTGTAGTTCTTCTTCTTTTGGATCCACACCATCTTGATGGGAATCCTTGGAGTTGTAGTCGTACTTGATGAAGTCGAACTTGGAGTAGTCTTGGGAATCCACTTGACTAAGGTCTTAGGAGCTTCTTCAAATGCATCAATTTCTTCTTGAAGCTTGTCCTTGCCTTTTTGCTTGTAGTCTTGTGGTGGAAGATCATCTTGAGCTTGTGTCCCCTTGAAATAAGTATCATACTTCTCTTGTTGAGGAACAAACTTTGTCTTGGGGTATTGATCTTCTTCCCACTCAACTCCATTTGCATTGAACTTTCGTTCAAAACCAACACCTTGATTCTTCCGGTGCATTCCTTGCTTGCGCACAATTTCCTTGAATTTCTTACTCCCGGCAAGGCTTTTGTACACTCCTTTCTCTATAATTCCCTTCAATAAGCTATTTTCTTGCTCAAGTGTAACTTGGCTAAGAGAATCATTAGTGGAATAAAGAGAACTACTAGAAGCAACAATATTGGATTTAGCATGATCATTGTTACTGCTAGAGGAAGAATCTTTCTTGTTCTTGTTACTAGAGTTGACTTGAGGCATGTAAGTGGATAAGAGTAAACGCTTGGCAATGTAAGAATAACTTTTCTTGCGGAGATCATCATTGATTGCTTTTAAGAACTCATGCTCTTGCTCAAGATTGAGCTTTTCAAAGCGTAATTTCTCATGAGCTCTTAAAAGTTCTCGATGATCTTCGAAGATAGTTTCATGAGCTAACTTAAGAGTGTTTAGTTCTTTAGTTAGAGCCTCAATCTTCTCCTTATCATTGTCATTCGTTTTATCTTGATTAGCATGATTAATTGACGTTTCATCACTAGAGTTGTCAACAAGCAAATCATCACCTAACAAGTCATCTTCATCACTATTGAAATCAACATACTCGGGGTGTGTTACCTTAGGACCTTTGGCCATGAAGCATCTTCCAATTCCTTCATTTGGTGAGTCAAATATGTCATAGGAGTTGGTTGACACAAGTGCTAGACCGGCAACACCTTCATCTTGAGTATCTTCGGAGTCGGAGTGATAACTTCTCTCGGAGTGGCTGTCGGAGTCGGAGCCGGATACCCATTCACCAACATGAGCTTGATGTCTTCGTTTTGTGTAGCTCCTTGATGATTTTTCCTTCCTTTCCGAATCCTTGCTTCTCCGTGAGTATCTTCGTTCATAACGATCATCTCTACTCCTTCTCTCTCTTGGTGGTGATTCTTTGCTTCTTCTTTTTGGAGAATCTTCTCTTCTCTTGTAGGGAGCCGTACACTCATTGGAATAGTGTCCGGGTCTTCCACAACTATAGCAGTTTCGCTCTCGACTAGAAGATCTTTTGTCATTGTAGGACCTTGACTTGAAGCTTCTATCTTTGCTTCTACTCTTGTAGAACTTGTTGAAGTTCTTCACCATTAAGCTCAATTCTTCATTGAAGTTTTGTTTCTCACTCTATGATGTAGGGGCTTCACATGAGGCTTTGTAGGCACCACTTGATTTGTTGTGAAGTTCCTCTTTATCCTTAAGTGACATCTCATGAGCAACAATTCTTCCAGTCACCTCCGTTGGCTTGATATCTTTGTAATTGGGCATCATTTGGATCAATGTGCACATGATATCATATTTTCCATCCAAGGCTCTTAGAATCTTCTTGATGATGAATCTATCGGTCATCTCTTCACTTCCTAAGCCGGCAATCTCATTTGTGATGAGAGCAAGCCTAGAGTACATTTCAGCGACACCTTCACCATCCTTCATTTTGAACTTGTCAAGTTGACTTTGAACCACATCCAACTTGGATTCCTTGACGAAGTCGGTACCTTCGTGCATATCAATCAAAGTGTCCCAAATTTCCTTTGCATTCTCAAGACGGCTGATTTTGTTGAATTCTTCGGGGCACAATCCGTTGAAGAGAATATCACAAGCTTGAGCATTGTATTGCAACATCTTCAACTCATCCGCGGTATCTTCACGGTTTGGTTCTTTCCCATCAAAGAAGTCACCTTGCAAACCAACACACACAATAGCCCAAACGGCGGGGTTATGTCCAAGAATATGAATTTTCATTTTATGCTTCCAACTAGCAAAATTAGTACCATCAAAGTAAGGACCTCTATGGTGATAATTTCCCTCGCTAGACGCCATACTCTCCTAGTTTGTGAAACCAAGGCTATGACCACCAAAAGCTATGGAGATCAAAGTAAATGGAGACCAAAGCTCTGATACCACTTGTAGGATCAAAAGTATGTCTAGAGGGGGGTGATTAGACTACTTGACCAAATAAAAACTTAACCTTTTCCCAATTTTAGTTCTTGGCAGATTTTAGCTATTGTAGGACAAGTCAAGCAATCATCACACAATTCAAGAAAGCATGCAAAGAGTATATTGGCAGCGGAAAGTAAAGCATGCAACTTGCAAGAATGTAAAGGGAAGGGTTTGGAGAATTCAAACGCAATTGGAGACACGGATGTTTTTCCCGTGGTTCGGATAGGTGGTGCTATCCTACATCCACGTTGATGGAGACTTCAACCCACGAAGGGTAACGGTCGCACGAGTCCACGGAGGGCTCCACCCACGAAGGGTCCACGAAGTAGCAACCTTGTCTATCCCACCATGGCCATCGCCCACGAAGGACTTGCCTCACTAGTGGTAGATCTTCACAAAGTAGGCGATCTCCTTGCCCTTACAAACTCCTTGGTTCAACTCCAGAATCTTGTCGGAGGCTCCCAAGTGACACCTAGCCAATCTAGGAGACACCACTCTCCAAGAAGTAACAAATGGTGTGTTGATGATGAACTCCTTTCTCATGTGCTTCAAATGATAGTCTCCCCAACACTCAACTCTCTCTCATAGGATTTGGATTTTGTGGAAAGAAGATTTGAGTGGAAAGCAACTTAGGGAAGGCTAGAGATCAAGATTCATATGGTAGGAATGGAATATCTTGGTCTCAACACATGAGTAGGTGGTTCTCTCTCAGAACATATGAGTTGGAATTGTGTATGTGTTCTGATGGCTCTCTCCACGAATGAAGAGGAGGTGGAGGGGTATATATAGCCTCCACACAAAATATGGTTAGGGTTTGGGCATAACGTAATCTCGGTGAGACCGATTACACAAACTCGGTGAGACCGAGTTTGGTAATAAGCTAACCAGAGAGTTGGTCAGGTAAACTCGATGGGACCGATTTGCTCTTTTGGTGAGACCGAAAAGTTACAAAAAGGAAACAGAGAGTTTACACTGCAATCTCGGTGGGACTGATTCGCTCTTTCAGTGAGACCGAAAAGTTACGAAAGGGAAATAGAGAGTTTGCAATCCCATCTCGGTGAGACCGAGATCCCTATCGGTAGAACCGTATTGCTAGGGTTTGGCAGTGGCTTATGACAAGTGAAACTCGGTGGTGCCGGATAGAAAGAATCGGTAGGACCGAGTTTGGCTTAGGGTTTAGGTCATATGTGGATATGGGAAAGTAGTTGAGGGTTTTGGAGCATATCACTAAGCACATGAAGCAAGAGGCTCATTAAGCAACACCTCATCCCTCCTTGATAGTATTGGCTTTTCCTAAAGACTCAATGTGATCTTGGATCACTAAAATATAAAATGAAGAGTCTTGAGCTTTTGAGCTTGAGCCAATCCTTTGTCCTTAGCATTTTGAGGGTTCCACTTTCACATCCATGCCATGCCAATCATTGAGCTTTCCTGAAATAGTCATCTTGGAATGGCGTTAGCTCAATGAGCTATATGTTGTTATGAATTACCAAAACCACCTAGGGATAGTTGAACTTTCAGAGTGGCCTAGAGGGATGGCCGGGGCAGCGGCAGGCCGGCGGTGGGGAGTGTTTTCGGGGCGGGCGGGGCGGCGCACCGCTGGCCGCGGGCTACGGGGGGCTGCTGTTTGGTCGGCTCAGGGGGGTGGAGGTTGAAGATGAACCGCAGGCCCTTGATTTCGTATCCAACGCTGCAAAATCGACTGGCCAGAGATGAAAAAGTCAGTCGGCCGACATGTAGCCTCACCTTGCTAGTGCGTTCAGTTTCGACAGCAAAATTCAGTTTCGATAGTTAAGTTCAGTTTCGACAGTTAAGTTCAGTTTTGACAGTTAAGTTCAGTTTCGACAGTTAAGTTCAGTTTCGACAGTTAAGTTCAGAGATGAGCGGCTGATGTATTTTACATCTAGCACTTTGTGGTTATGTATTTTACGTCATGTATTGGAGATGCTATTAGAATTCCAGTCAGGTTAACGTTGTTCGTTGTCTCTCTTGTCCTGCTTCAGCCTCGGCATCGTACAACTCACCGGAGCTGCTCCAACGACGAAACCCTCCATCACAGCGGAGCAATACCTCGGGCTCCATCTCCAGACGCCTAAGATCTTCTTCCCCTCCTCCGACAGCCAAGTCAGCCGGAGCATCCTCACCGGCCAACCCAATCACGCTGAGATCGACATGGCTTCGGCAAAGAGGTTCTACACTTGTTGCATCTCTTTTTTACTCTACATGTTATATATATTGTCCACTGAGCACTCGTAGTAACGGGAAATATGATTATTTTATCCTACTATATGAGAAGCAGTGAGGTACCAGGCAACTTAGCTATCCGTGATGGACTCTCTTGAACGCCATCATTATTTATCTCTGCGCGTTTCAGCTGTGCATTTGTCGATGGGCCTGGGAGTTGAGCTAGTATGGCAGTGGCCTGGGTCCAAAGTAATAGAGGTAGCACAAAAACATTTTTTTAGTGTAGGATTTTCGTTACTCAAGCCTGCCTACTAGAATCGCCACTGCTTGAAAGGAAAAGTGAATGAAAAGCATCGGAATTGGAAAGTTTCCTATGGTACTACTTTTCATGAATTTGGTGCAAAGGAATGGAGCAAAGGAAAACTGTAGGATTTGTTCCTTTAGTGTCTCCTTGAAAGAAAAACCGTAGGAATTCTAATTTCCACTTCTCCTCATTTTCATATTCCTATTCATCAAGCACAAGACTAAGAGATAGTAGCATAATAGCATTATAACCGTACATTTTCCTGTGGTTTGACTTAATCTCACCATGCTTTTTTGCATCCTGTGATCTTCCAATTGTTGTGAATCAAACACCCAGATTGGCAAAAATCCTGTGTTTTTAAATTCTCAGTTTTGCACGTGCATTCCTATCCTATTCCTGTCTATTTCATATCCCTGCATTGTTAGAATCCTCAAATTCAAACAAGCCCTTACTCAATTACTTCTGTTACAGATATGTGTCAAAGAAAACCTTGTGTGGTTTGTCCTGCTCCTGCGGCGCTGTGTTCCACCCCAGCTCAGTTGCTCCAACGACAGAAGGGTTCACAACAGCAGGGATCCGCTCTCCAGACTGTCTTTCGCCGCCTCAGATCTTCTTCCCCGCCGCCGGCAGCCATGACAACTGCATTACCATCATCAACTGAGCAGATGACCTTGAGGACTACATGGATCCGCAAGAGAGGTCGCACTCTTCCATGTCTGCTTACGTTATGCGTCGCTTAATATGATGACATGCTACATTATCGTCGTGTTCACCTATTAGACTCTGAGTCAGTTCCAAACTAATGCTGAAACTTGAGTTTTTAAATGGTTGTGGGGTACATATTGGGGCAGCAATCAGTACTATCTGTCTACTATCTGGTTAATCTCCGGTGTCTACTATGAGTTTCATGTTGGGTGCAAACAAACATTAAAGGAGCCATTATCTGTATTTTTTAACTAAAGCTATTATTTGCCTGCTATCATTGGTTTTGGGTCTATCCACAATTTGCTACCATCACTCTGGATTTGTGCATGCACTCCTTACATAATCTCACTATGTTTTATTCCTATGCATGCCAGTTATTGTACATAATGGAACTGATCATGTAGAGCAAAAGAGACGAGCCTTGCGTGGCAATAAAATTTCATGCAGACGTCGTTCCATGGTGGGCGCAAAGGCAGCCCCCCTCCACCCATTTCGGATCGTAATCAAGAGGAAGATAACTGTTATGAGGGGGATTCAGAAGGAGAAGACCACTCCTATTTACCCCATGAGGTCTTCGCTCTAACTTGGCATGCTGATGTTGGTAATATCCTGGATATGGTGCCTTGCATTGCTTACTGTATACATTAAAGATGTCATCTGCTTAGTTTAGACATGCTTTGTGTCAATGCCATCTGTTTAGTTTCTTTATCGTATATGTGAATCATGCAATGCCATCTTGTCTAGCCAGGCATCATATATGTGAATTTTGCAACGCCACCCTGGTTAGAGTCATCTTATATGTGAATTATATCATGCCATCATTTTTTTATTACGTGTAAAATTTGTCAACAATTTTAGTACATTCAATTACTCTTCCTATGCATCAGCCATTTGGCACGGTCATGGAAAAATCTGGAGTGGAAACAAGGTCTTCAGAGCAGACAATGCTATCTGACGAAGCACATGTCTTGCTGGTTACCGATAGCTCCTCAGAGGAGGATTCAGAGACAGATGACCAGTCATATTCCCCCCCCCCCGAGGTGCATGCCCTAACTTGGCAGGGTTATGTTGCTCATATCGTGTGTATGGTATCTTGCATTGCTATGTCATTTGCTTAGTTTAGACATGCTTTGTGTGAATGCCACCTGTTTAGTGTCTAATTACCATATATGTGAATTATGCAATGCCATCTTGTTGCAAGACATTATATATGTGAATTATGCAATGTTATCTTGTTGCAAGGCATTATGTATGTGAATTATGCAATGCCATGCTGTTTAGGCAAGCGTCATATATGTGAATTATATCATGCCGTCCTTTTTTGTATTTCTCATTGCTTTTGTCGACAATGTTTGTATATTCAACTGCTCTTCCTGTGCATCAGCCATTTGAATTGGTGATGGAGAAATCTGGAGTGAAAACAAGG
>NC_041386.1:492963662-493001441 GCF_002162155.2 Triticum dicoccoides | reverse complement strand
ATTTGCTTAGTTTAGACATGCTTTGTGTGAATGCCACCTGTTTAGTGTCTAATTACCATATATGTGAATTATGCAATGCCATCTTGTTGCAAGACATTATATATGTGAATTATGCAATGTTATCTTGTTGCAAGGCATTATGTATGTGAATTATGTAATGCCATGCTGTTTAGGCAAGCGTCATATATGTGAATTATATCATGCCGTCCTTTTTTTGTATTTCTCATTGCTTTTGTCGACAATGTTTGCATATTCAACTGCTCTTCCTGTGCATCAGCCATTTGAATTGGTGATGGAGAAATCTGGAGTGAAAACAAGGTCTTCAGAGCAGACAATGCTACCTACTGAAGCAGATATCTTGCTGGTTACAGATAGCTCTTCAGAGGAGGATTCAAAGGCAGATGACCAGTCCTATTATCCCCCTGAGGTGTATGCTCAAACTTGGCAGGGTTATATTACTCATATAATGCATATGTTGTATTGCAATGCTTAGTCTTTACATCATATACACAATATCGAATGCCATCTCCTTAGTTGACACATCATATATGCGATTGCCCTCTGCTCACTTCCTTAGTATATAAATCATATATTTGAATTATGTCATGCTATGATGTTTACATAGACAGCATGTATCTGAATTATGGCATGCCAACCCATTTTCTAAAGACATAATATAGTTATATGATCTCATCCTGTTTACATAGTCATCATATTTAAAATATGTCATTCTATCCGTGAATTATATCATGCCATCATGTTTCCATCGACGGCATGTTTGTGATTTATGGCATGCCAACCACTTTAATAGACACATCGTATAGTTATATCATGTCATCCTGTTTACATAGTCATCATATTTTGAAGTATGTCATTCTATCTTGTTTAGTTAGCCATCATACATGTGAAATTGTGTCATGCTATCCTGTTTAATTAGACATCATATATGTGAAATTATGTCCTGCTATTCTGTTTGCTTAGACAACATAAATGTGAATTATTTCATGCCCTGTTTTCTTCCCTACTATCCATTGCACCTGTCTATCTTACAATGTCTGTACATTCAATTACTTTTCTTGTTTATCAGCCATTTCAATTGGAGGGAGTGATGGCAGTATCTGTGGGAGTAAAAACACGGTCTTCAGAAAAGATCGTGCTACCTTTCGATGCAGGTAGAACCACGATTGTACTTGCCCAAGAACCAGCCCCACCACACATAACCCACACTCATGCAGATTGTACCCCTACCTAGTTGGACAGAGAACCAGCTACACCCCTTCTAACCCCAACCCCAGCAGATAGACACCCAGTTCCCGTTGACACAACACCGTCTCCACCAGAGAGCACCCAAACACGAGCAGTTAGTAAGGCAACCGCAGTGCCCAAATCACGAGGACCGCCACTCCAAACCCGAAGTCAACGGTTAAAGCAGGAGAAGAATTGCTCTCAGGTCAGGTTCTGTAGCTATGGTTCATACTACTTTGCTCTTGCATCACTGTATTTACTGATACCAACTAATTTCAAATTTGAAGGATGCAATTGAAACTCCAATGGCGCAACAGGTATGTTTTAAACATGTTTCTTCGACGTGTTTGGTTGTTTGCTGTTGTAACTTGCCCTATGTTGATTTCAGTTTCAATTGAATAAACAGTTATGTTCTCATGCCATGCACATTACAAGTGTTGTTATTGCTATGTAGTTTCCCACACTTATATTATGTCTATGCTACTTTGTCTTAAATAGACATGATTCGAACTGTATCCATCTTGATTTGGCAACATAAACTAGAATGATATAGACCATACAATGACCATACTGCATAGATATATGTTTGTTTCATGCTGTTATCCTGTCCACCTTACTACTGAACTGGTAAATCTGAGATGTGTTTGTTTGTTTCTCTTTTAGAACACGGATAAAATATTGGAGAAGAGTACCCTGTTATACAATGGTAAAGGAAGTAATGCAGATAAGGTTCAAGATAGTGAGACATCCCTGTTGGTCTCCAAGAAAGCTGATAAAAACTATATTGAACACACTGAGACAACCCCAAAGTCCTGTCTTGATGTAGTGTTCGAGTTACTGGCTACCACTGCTGGCACCAGCTCTTCAAACTCGTTGCCTGAATCAGTTCGGCTTCTTGAGTCTCAACTTCAAGTTGAAAGACATCGATCAAATGTTATGCGACAGGAAGCCGAAGGACTGAGGAAGTCCCTGCAGAATTCATATGCATACTTTCTGGTGCAACAGCAAGCGCTGGAGGACTTAAGTGCCAAACAAGAGAAAGTTAATAAGCTTGCTAAGCATCTTGCCAGCACTATGGGTACCCAGGATATTGTTTCTTGAGCTGTTCTGAAGTGGTTTCAGTTCTGGACTTGTTTTGCTGCGGCGTTTATATGCTGCTGTGTTCCCTATATTTGCACTGGTGGCGAACTTTAATGCCTAGTGGATGTAATATGTGTAATAGCCGTGATAGCCTAGTGTAAGTTGCTTGCTTATTTATTTCCTTGTTGTCTTGTTTATTTGTTTGCTTGTAGTCAATGCAGTTCTTTTTCTGCGGTTTGCTAGTGGCTGTAATAATCTATTTTTAAAACTAGGCCACAATAACCATGGGCTAATATTTACTGTAGTGACACTGGGCCTCCTACGGGCCGTAGAAACTGTGGGCCTTCTACGGGCCGTATAAACAGTGGGCCTTCTACGGGCCATAGAAGTAGTGGGCCTTCTACGGGCCGTAGAAACAATGGGCCTTCTACGGGCCGTATCATCAATGGGCCTTATACAGGCCATATGATCGATTGGCCAAACATGGGCCGAACAGACCGCATTCTGGCCGTAAACGGGCTAGAGTTGGAATCGTCCGTTCATGGGCCGACCATAACGGGCCATCATTAATAGGCCATATTTGATGATGCTATGAAAACGGCCCAACGTATTAATGGACCACAAACGGGCCGACTGTAACCACGGGCTGAATTTGGCCCACAAGCAGAAAATGACAGTAACGGACCATAAGTAAACGAATGCTGGAAATGAGCCCAAGAATAAATGGGCTCTGAAAAAGGCCGGAAGATAACATGGGCTGGAAACGGCCCAACGGTATAACGGGCCGTTAATGGGTATAAAGTGATACACTGTTCATCACGGGCCAGTTTCACCACGGGCCATTAACAGGTGTAAAGTGATACACTGTTCATTACGGGCCAGTTTCACCACGGGCCGTTAATAGGCCAAGAGTTACATAGGGCCTCATATGGGCCGAAAGACATCATGGGCCATACATGGGCCAAAAGTGAAAACGGGCTGGAATCATATTGGATGGCCCAGATGACGCTACTGGGCCTAATTCGGATAAGGCGTAATGGGCCTTGGGTTAGCGGGCTGTAAATCGGCTATATTCGAATAGGCCGTTAACAGGCTTTCCATGGGCCCGCCCGCCAGCTTTTAACCAAGTCAAACGGGCCGGCCTTTACACAAGAATGGGCCTCTGTTGGGCCGTGCCACATGTCGACATATCATAGGCGCCTATCTGACCCACTGACGAGCTGACACGTGTTCCGTCCGGCCAATAAGAATTTTACACATGGAAATTTCCCATTGGTCGGGGCTGTTAACGGGTTATCGGATCCAAAACCCGACCCGATAGCTTAACGGCGTTTCGTTACGGTGGATGCCATGTGTAGGTCACCCTTGACGAAAGCACTTCAGTGACGCGCGATTTATCATCATGGAAGTGGACACTTCCGTGATGATAATTTTGGTAATGTCATGGAGCACTTCTACGACAGCACAGGTATGACTATCTTGATTCTCTCATAAATTTGTCATGGATGTACATGCATGACAAAAAAGTGACCTACTGTGACAAACACGTATCATCACGGAAGTGTATTTTTTTGTAGTGTGTAGAGGCCCGATCGATGCGGTGGTGGCCGCGTACCAGGGCAGGGCGGCTGGCCCGGTTGCGGCGGTCGGCTGCAAGGGTGGCGGCTGCCTGTAGGGCCTGGCCAGGCAGAGGCGTATGCCCTGGACGGTGGTGACGAGGTCGTTGAGGACCTCGGTCATCTTCGCCGGTGAGTAGATGGCGACGGGCGGCGCGGTGGAGGGCGGCAGCATCTGGTCGGTGGAGTCCAGTGGCGTGGTGGTGACGGGCAGCGGCGGGTTGGGTGGTGGTGCATACATGATTGGAACCGAGCTACGTGATACCAAATTGGTAGGAGCTAGGATCCTACCTGGTCTAGGGCGTAGGTTGTACGGGAAGGGGGAGGGTTGACTGAGATGCGATCGCGGCTGCCGGCGGCGGGGCACCGTGGCGCGATGAAGAAGAGGCGGCTAGGGTTAGGTCTCCCGACTCCCTTTGGGAAGCCGAGCAAATAATGATTGCTTCTTGCTTGATTAGATTGATACATCTCCTCTCCTTATATAGAGAGGTTTACTAAACTCCTAAGCAAATGATCCTAATAACGATAAGATAATTGGGCTAAGCCCCTAATAATGATAGGATAACTTGGGCCACAACCCACTGGGCTAAACCCCTAATATGCCGGTCATAACAGTCCCATTATATTTGGTAGACCTTTCTTGAACACCGTTAATGCAAAGATAGATTGTGAGAAACAAACCGTTGGTGTTAGTTTTGGTAATGGTTCTCATCAGTTTAATTTTTCCAAGTTTAGTAGAAATCTTCATGAAAAAGAATTGCCTAGTAAAGATGAATTAATTGGTCTTGCTTCTATTGCTGTACCACCTACTGATCCTTTAGAACAATATTTGCTAGACCATGAGAATGACTTTCATATACATGAAAGAAATGAAATAGATAAGATTTTCTTTGAACAACGTCCTTTGATTAAACACAATTTGCCTATTGAAACTCTAGGAGGTCCTCCTCCACCTAAAGGTGATCCTGTGTTTGAATTAAAACAATTGCCAGACACTTTGAAATATGCTTATCTTGATGAAAAGAAGATATATCATGTTATTATTAGTGCTAACCTTTCAGAACATGAAGAAGAAACATTATTGAAAGTTCTAAGGAAGCACCGAGCTGCTATTGGATATACTCTTGATGATTTAAAGGGCATTAGTCCACTCTATGTCAGCACAAAATTAATATGGAACCTGATTCTAAACCCATTGTTGATCACTAACGTCGATTAAATCTGAATATGAAAGATGTGGTAAGAATGGAAATATTAAAACTTCTGGAAGCAGGTATAATCTATCCCATAGCTGATAGTAGATGGGTAAGTCTTGTTCATTGTGTTCATAAGAAAGGAGGTATAGTTGTTGTTCCTGATGATAAGAATGAGCTTATTCCACAAAGAATTGTTACATGCTATAGAATGGTAATTGATTTTAGAAAATTAAACAAAGCAACTAGAAAAGATCATTACCCTTTGCCTTTTATTGATCAAATGCTTGAAAGATTATCTAAGCACACACACTTCTGCTTAATTGATGGATATTCTGGCTTTTCACAAATACCTGTTTCTCAACCTGATCAAGAAAAGACCACTTTTACTTGTCCCTTTGGAACCTATGCTTATAGACGTATGCCTTTTGGTTTAATGCACCTGCTGCCTTTCAAAGATGTACGACTGCTATATTCTCTGACTTTTGTGAAAAGATTGTTGAGGTTTTCATGGATGACTTTTCTGTTTATGGGAAGTCCTTTGATGATTGTTTAAGGAATCTTGATCGAGTTTTGTAGATATGTGAACAAACAAATCTTGTCTTGAATTGGGAGAAGTGCCACTTTATGGTTAATGAAGGCATTGTATTGGGTCATAAAATTTCTGAAAGAGGTATTGAAGTGGATCAATCTAAGGTTGATGCAATTGAGAAAATGCCATGTCCTAAAGATATAAAAGGTATTCGTAGTTTCTTAGGTCATGCTGGTTTCTATAGGAGATTTATCAAAGACTTTTCAAAAAAATTCTAGGCCTCTTACTAGTCTCTTGCAGAAGGATACTCCTTTTGTTTTTGATGATGATTGTTTAAAAGCCTTTGAAACACTTAAGAAAGCTTTAATTTCTGCACCTATTGTTCAACCACCTGATTGGAACTTGCCTTTTGAAATTATGTGTGATGCTAGTGATTATGTTGTTGGTGCTGTTCTAGGACAAAGAGTTGATGCTTCAACTTAATGTTATTCATTATGCTAGTAAAACTCTAGACAGTGCTCAAAGGAATTATTCTACTACTGAAGAAGAATTCTTAGTGGTTGTGTTTGCTTGTGATAAATTTTGACCTTATATTGTTGATTCTAAAGTAACTGTTCACACAGATCATGCTGCTATTAAATATCTTATGGAAAAGAAAGATGCTAAACCTAGACTTATTCGATGGGTTCTCTTGTTACAAGAATTTGATTTGCATATCATTGATAGAAAAGGAGCTGAGAACCGAGTAGCTGATAATTTATCTAAGCTTGAAAATGTGCTTGATGACCCCCTACCTATTAATGATAGTTTTCCTGATGAGCAGTTAGTTGCAATAAATGTTTCTAATAGTTCTCCTTGGTATGATGATTATGCTAATTACGTTGTTGCTAAATATTTACCACCTAACTTTACATGCCAACAAAAGAAAAAAATTCTTCTATGATTTAAGACAATACTTTTGGGATGACCCACATCTTTATAAAGAAGGAGTAGATGGTATTATTACACGTTGTGTACCTGAGCATGAACAGGGACAAATCCTACGGAAATGTCACTTTGAAGCTTATGGAGGGCATCATGCTGGAGATAGAACTGCTCATAAGGTATTGCAATCTGGACTTGGCCTACTCTCTTCAAGGATGCCCATATGTTCGTCTTATCTTGCGATGAATGTCAAAGAATAGGTAATATCGGTAAGCGTCAAGAAATGCCTATGAATTATTCACTTGCTGTTGAACCATTTGATGTTTGGGGATTTGATTACATGGGACCTTTTCCTTCCACTAATGGGTATACACATATTTTGGTTGCTGTTGATTATGTTACTAAATGGGTAGAAGCTATTCCAACCAGTAGTGTTGATCACCACACCTCTATTAAAATGCTTAAGGAAGTTATTTTCCCAAGGATTGGAGTCCCTAGATACTTAATGACTGATGGTGGTTCACACTTTATTCATGGTTCTTTCCATAAAATGCTTGCCAAGTATGATGTTAACCATAGAATTGCATCACCCTATCATCCTTAGTCTAGAGGTCAAGTTGAACTTAGCAATAGAGAAATAAAATTAATTTTGCAAAAGACTGTCAATAGGTCTAGGAAGAATTGGTCTAAGAAATTAGATGATGCACTTTGGGCTTATAGAATAGCATATAAAAATCCTATGGGTATGTCTCCTTGTAAAATGGTTTATGGAAAAGCTTGTCATTTTCCTCTTGAGTTAGAACATAAAGCATATTGGGCCATCAAAGAGCTCAACTATGATTTCAAACTTGCTGGTGAAAAGAGGTTATTTGATATTAGCTCATTAGATGAATGGAGAACCCAAGATTATGAAAATGCAAAATTACTTAAAGAAAAAGTTAAAAGATGGCATGACAAAAGAATTCAAAAGCGTGAGTTTATGGTCGGAGAATATGTTCTTTTGTACAACTCTCGTTTCAGATTCTTTGCAGGAAAACTCCTCTCAAAATGGGAAGGACCATATGTCATCGAGGAGGTTTACCGGTTTGGAGCCATCAAAATAAATAATTCCGAAGGTACTAACCCGAAGGTTGTCAATGGGCAACGAATAAAGCATTATATCTCAGGTATGCTGATTAATGTTGAAAGTAATATTATCCAAACTATGACACCGGAAGAACACATAAAAGAGTCCTTCCGGAACACTCCAGAATCGTGAAAATAAGGAGGTACGTGATACGGTCAGTAAGCAGACTTCGAAAAATCAGCAAAAATATTTTTTATCAGTTTTGGAATATTTAAGAATTTTGGGAATAAAGAAACTTCCAGGAAGCATCCCCTGGTGGGCACAAGACGCCCAGGTGGGTTGTGCCCACCTGGGACACCTTCCATACTCCATTTTTCTACCATATGATTGTCCTCCAAGATAAAAATGTATATATATACTTCCTGAACCTGTTGATCACCATATCGCGGAGAAATCATCTGTTCTCTTTTCTTGTTGTTTCCTGTGCAGTTTTGCAAATATGTCGTCTCAAGACTTCGATGGTAAGAGCTATGTCTCACATCTCATTGCTGACCCAAAGACCTATGGGGACCTATCTCCTTATGGTCGAACTACAGATGACGAGGAGGATGCTCACTTGATGAGGGTCGATGATTCAAGCTCGGAGGAGGATGTCCCTCTACCTCGACCTGGGGATATGCACATAAAGTTTAAGAAGTCCAGTCTCCCTAAGAGAGCTAACCGGTCTAATAATCGATCTATTCCTTCTCATTTTCGGTAGAAAAGCAAAGGATATTTATGTAACAAGATCTTGAAGCTAGAGTTAGAGGTTGATGATTTAAAAGAGGAGATTGCTCTGCTCAACTGAAATATGAAAAAGTTGAAGGCACAATTGTCATCACCATCATACCTTCTTCACCACCAAAGGAGAATTAAGTATCGGGTATGGGTACTCCCCTTGGCTTGCGCCAAGCTTGGGGGAGGTGCCCCGGTATCGTATCATCCCACTATATTTTTGCTTTTTACTTATTTTAGTTTGATCCTTTTGCTTTAGATGAATAAAAGTTTAGTTCGATCCTTTCTTCTTTGAGAGTTTGCTTAGTGTTCTATCCTTGTAATTGTGTGCAAGTCATATAATAAAGTTTAGTTTTCTTCACTTTCATGTTGCAAACAAAGAAATCAAAAAGGAAATAAATAAAAAAAGTAAATAAATAAATAAATAAATAAATAAAAGATTATATACTAATCCTATGGTAGGTGATGGCACCACATAAGGAAAAGTATAAGTAGAAAATTTTATTAGGGATTGACAAACATAGCATTAGTCAATGATGCAACTCATGAAAGAATTAATAAGGGAAGAGAAGATTCACATATAAATATACCATCCTAGAAATCTTTTGTGATTGTGAGCCCTCATCAAATATTATATGCCAAAATTGTTGGCGTTGGACAAGAAAGACAGCTTAATGATTTATGTTTGTTCATATTCACTTAGAAGTCATATTGTCATAGATCATTTAACATGTGGTGCTTGCCCCCTATATTTGCTAGCCAAAAATTCCGCACTAAGTAGAGATACTACTTGTGCATCCAAAAACCCTTAAACCCAAATCTTATTTTCAAGTGTCCACCATACCTACCTAGGGATTGAGCAAGATCCCTCAAGTAAGTTGTCATCGGTGCAAAAAGGCAATAAAAATTGCTTCTAAAAGTGTGAGATCATTTACTGTAAGAGAAAATTGAGTGTTGCACGAACTTGTGATTGTGAAGAATAAAAGCGACAGACTGCATAATAAAGGTCGCTATCACAAGGGGCAATGTAACATGACGTTCTTTTGCACTAAGGGATTGAGCATACAAACAAATAAGCACATGGAATCCTCTACTTCCCTCTGCGAAGGGCCTATCTTTTACTTTTATGCAAGAGTCAAAGTTTTTCTCTCTATTCCTTTTATTTTTCTCCTTTGGCAAGCATCATGTGGTGAGGAAAGATCTAGGAACATATGTCCAGTTGAATATGGGTGGCATGAGTTATTATTTTTGACATCACCCTTGAGGTGAGCACGTTGGGAGGCGAAACAATAAGCCCCTATCTTTCTATGTGTCCGGTTGAAACGTTTTTCTTATGTGTACGCGGTGAGTGCTAGCAATCATAGAAAACTATATGATGGTTGAGTATGTGGACTTGCCTAAAGGCATCGACACGTGACCCTTCCTGAAAAGATGATGAATTGTAGTTCCAAAGTTGACTGAGAACATAGTTTGTTGGTTTTTAATAGAATTTTTGCTTTATACTTCGATTGTGTGATGAACTATTACTTATTCATGAGAAGTATATGATAAAAGTTCTATGATAAAAGTCATATGTTTAATTTTGTTGCTGTTATAATAATTAACATGATGCTTCTATGTCTGTATTTTGTTTTTATCGACACCTCTCTCTCAAACCATGTGGACATGTTTTTCGATTTCGGTTTTCGCTTGAGGACAAGCAAGGTCTAAGCTTGGGGGAGTTGATACATCCATTTCGCATCATGTTTTCTTACTGTTATTTACAATGTTTTTATCCATAATAATGCTTTTTGGAGTAATTCTAATGCCTTTTCTCTCATAATTTTCAAGGTACACACCAAGTGGGAGAATTCTGGCAGCTGGAAATCTCGACCTGGAAAAGCTACGTCAGGCCACCTGTTCTGCACAACTCCAAACAAGATGAAACTTCACGGAGATTTTTTATGGATTATTTAAGAATTATCGGAGCAAATAACTACCAGAGCCCCCCCCCCCCAGCTGGGCATAACCCACCTGGGCGCGCCAGGGAGCCTAGGTGCGCCCTGGTGGGTTGTGCCCTCCTCGGCCCACCTCAAGTGCCCATCTTTTGGTATATAAGTCATTTTGACCTAGAAAAAAAATAATGTGAGGGCTTTCGGGATGGGCGCCGCCGTCTCGAGGTGGAACTTGGGCAGGAGCACTTTTGCCCTCTCGCGGAGCGATTCCGCCAGGGGAATTGCCCTCCCGGAGGGGGAAATCATCGTCATCGTCATGACCAACAACTCTCCCATCTTGGGGAGGGAAATCTCCATCAACATCTTCAACAACACCATCTCCTCTCAAACCCTAGTTCATCTGTTGTGTTCAATCTTGTTACCAGAACTATAGATTGGTACTTGTGGGTGACTAGTAGTGTTGATTACATCTTGTAGTTGATTACTATATGGTTTATTTGGTGGAATATTATATGTTCAGATCCAATATGCTATTTAATACCCTCTGATCATGAGCATGTTTATCACTTGTGAGTAGTTACCTTTGTTCTTGAGGTCACGGGAGAAATCATGTTGCAGGTAATCATGTGAATTTGATATGTGTTCGATATTTTGATAGTATGTATGTTGTGATTACCTTACTGGTGTCATGTGAACGTCGACTACATGACACTTCACCATATTTGGGCCTAAGGGAATGCATTGTGGAGTAGCAATTAGATGGTGGGTTGCGAGAGTGACAGAAACTTAAACCCCAGTTTATGTGCTATTCCATAAGGGACCGATTGGATCCAAAAGTTTATTTCTATGATTAGAATTTATTCTTAATACTTCTCTCGTAGTTGTGGATGCATGCGGGAGGGTTAATCATAAGTAGGAGATTTGTTCAAGTAAGAACAACACCTAAGCACCGGTCCACCCACATATCAAATTATCAAAGTTGCGAACACAAATTAAACCAACATGATGAAAGTGACTAGATAAAATTCATGTGTTCCCTCAAGAACGCTTTGCTTATCATAAGAGACCATTTTGGCATCTCCTTTGCCTCAAAGGGATTGGGCTACCTTGCTGCACTTTCGTTACTACTATCGTTACTTGCCCGTTACCAATTATCTTGCTATCAAACTACTTTCCTACTTACAATTTTAGCACTTGCATGCATTACCTTACTGAAAACTACTTGTCATTTCCTTCTGCTCCCTGTTGGGTTCAACACCCTTACTTATCGAAAAGAGGTACAATTGATCCCCTATACTTGTGGGTCATCAGTCGATCCTAAAGGTGCTAACAAAGTGTGCAAGCTCTAGTGATCCATTTATGGACTGGTGCAAGCCTCCTGGAGTTGGAATATATAGATTGATAGTCTAATCAAAGCATATGGTTTTATACAGACTTTTGGAGAAGCCTGTATTTACAAGATAGTGAGTGGGAGCTCTGTAGCATTTCTAATATTATATGTGGATGACATATTGTTGATTGGAAATAATACATAATTTCTGGATAGCATAAAAGGATATTTGAATTATAATTTTTCAATGAAAGACCTCGGAGAAGCTGCTTATATATTGGGCATCAAGATCTATAGAGATAAATCAAGACGCTTAATTGGACTTTCACAAAGCACATATCTTGATAAAGTTTTGAAGAAGTTGAAAATGGGTCAGTTAAAGAAAGGGTTCTTGCCTATTTTACAAGGTGTGAAGTTGAGTCAGAGTTAATGCCCGACCACAGTAGAAGATAGAGAGAAAATGAAAGTCTTTCCCTATGCATCAGCCATAGGTTCTACCATGTATGCAATGTTGTGTACCACACCTGATGTGTGCCTTGCTATAAGTTAGCAGGGAGATACCAAAGTAATCCAGAAGTGGATTACTGGACAGCGGTCAAGAACATCCTGAAATACCTGAAAAGGACTAAGGATATGTTTCTCGTTTATGCAGGTGACAAAGAGCTTGTCTTTAATGGTTACGTCGATTCTAGCTTTGACATTGATCCCGATAACTCTAAGTCGCAAACTGGATATGTATTTATATTGAATGGTGGAGCTGTCAGTTGGTGCAGTTCCAAGCAGAGGGTCATGGCAGGATCTAGTGTGAAGCGCAGTACATAGCTGCTTCAGAAGCAGCAAATGAAGGAGTCTGGATGAAGGAGTTCATATCCGATGTAGGTGTAATACCTAGAGCATCGGGTCCAATGAAAATCTTTTGTGACAATACTGAAGCAATTGCCTTAGCGAAGGAATCCAGATTTCACAAGAGAACCAAACACATCAAGAGACACTTCAACTCTATCAGCGATCAAGTCAAAGAGGGAGACATAGAGATTTGCAAAATACATACGGATCTGAATGTTGCAGACCCATTGACTAAGCCTCTTCCACGAGCAAAACATGATCAACACTAAGACTCCATGGGTGTTAGAATCATTACAATGTAATCTAGATTATTGACTCTAGTGCAAGTGGGAGACTGAAGGAAATATGCCCTAGAGGAAATAATAAAGTTGTTATTTATATTTCCTTATATCATGGTAAATGTTTATTATTCATGCTAGAATTGTATTAACTGGAAACTTGATACATGTGTGAATACATAGACAAAACAGAGTGTCCCTAGTATGCCTCTACTTGACTAGCTTGTTAATCAAAGATGGTTAAGTTTCCTAACCATAGACATGTGTTGTCATTTGATGAACGGGATCACATCATTAGAGAATGATGTGATGGACAAGACCCATCCGTTAGCTTAGCATAATGATCGTTAAGTTTTATTGCTATTGCTTTCTTCATGACTCATATATATTCCTTTGACTATGAGATTATGCAACTCCCGAATACCGGAAGAACACCTTTTGTGCTATCAAACGTCACAACGCAATCGGGTGCTTATAAAGATGCTCTACAGGTGTCTCCGAAGGTGTTTGTTGGGTTGGCATAGATCGATATTAGGATTTGTCACTCCGAGTAACGTAGAGGAATCTTTGGGCCCTCTCGGTAATGCACATCATGATAAGCCTTGCAAGCAATGTGATTAATGAGTTAGTTGTGGGATGAAGCATTACGGAATGAGTATAGGGACTTGCTGGCAATGAGATTAAACTAGGTATAAAGATATCGACGATCGAGTCTCGGGCAAGTAACATACCGATGACAAAGGGAATGACATATGTTGTCATTGGGGTTTGACCGATAAAGATCTTCATAGAATATATAGGAACCAATATGAGCATCCAGGTTCCGCTGTTGGTTATTGACCGGAGATGTGTCTCGGTCATGTCTACATAGTTCTCAAACCTATAAGGTCCGCACGCTTAATGTTCGATGACGATTTCTATTATGAGTTATGTGTTTTGGTGACCGAGGATTGTTCGGAGTCCCGGCTGAGATCACGGACATGACGAGGAGTCTCAAAATGTTCGAGAGGTAAAGATTGATATATTGGACGATGGTATTCGGACACCGGAATGGTTTCCGAGTGGTTCGGGTATTTATTCCAAGTACCGGGAGGTTACCGGAACCCCCCGGGGAAGTAATGGGCCTACATTGGCCATAGGAGAGAGAGAGCGGGGAGCCTGCAAGGGGTGGCGCCCCCCCCCCCCCAAGGGAGTCCAAATTGGAGAAGGGGGAAGGGGGAGCGGCCCCCTTTCCTTCTCCCTCTCCCTCTCCTTCCCTTTTCCCCCTCCAAAAGAAAGGAAAGGGAGGGCCGACTAGGATTGGGAGTCCTAGTCAATTTCCTCCCTATGGCGCGCCCCTTGGCCAGCCTCCTCCCTATCCTCCTTTATATACGGGGGCAGGGGGCACCCCAAAGCACAACAGTTGTTTCTTAGCCGTGTGTGGTGCCCCCCTCCATAGTTTACTCCTCCGGTCATATTGTCGTAGTGCTTAGGCTAAGCCCTGCGCGGATCACATCGCCATCACCACGCTGTCATGGTGACGAAACTCTCCCTCGACACTTTGCTGGATCAAGAGTTCGAGGGACGTCATCAAGCTGAATGTGTGCTGAACTCAGAGGTGTCGTATGTTCGGTACTTGATCAGTTGGATCACGAAGACGTTCGACTACTCAACTGCGGTAACCTATCGCTTCCGCTTTCGATCTATGAGGGTACGTGGACACACTCTCCCCCTCTCATTGCTATGCATCTCCTAGATAGATCTTGCGTGATCGTAGATTTTTTTAAAATTGCATGCTACGTTCCCCTGACAGTTATTTATATTTTCTTATATCATGATAAATGTTTATTATTCATGCTAGAATTGTATTAACCGGAAACTTAATACATGTGTGCATAGACATAACATGGTGTCCCTAGTAAGCCTCTACTAGACTAGCTTGTTAATCAAAGATGGTTAAGTTTCCTAACCATAGACATGTGTTGTCATTTGATAAATGGGATCACATCATTAGGAGAATGATGTGATGGACAAGACCCATCCATTAGCTTAGCATGTCGATCGTTCATTTTTATTGCTATAGCTTTCTTCATGTCATATACATATTCCTTCGACTATGAGATTATGCAACTCCCGGATACTGGAGGAATACCTTCTGTGCTATCAAACATCACAACGTAACTGGGTGATTATAAAGATGCTGTACGGGTATCTCCGAAGGTGTTTGTTGGGTTGGCATAGATCGAGATTAGGACTTGTCACTTCGAGTATCGGAGAGGTATCCCTGGGCCCTCTCGGTAATGCACATCATAATAAGATTTGCAAGCAATGGGACTAATGATTTAGTTGCAGGATAATGTATTACGGAATGAGTAAAGATACTTGCCGGTAACGAGACTGAACTAGGTATGAAGATACCGACGATCGAATCTCGGGCAAGTAACATACCAATGACAAAGGGAATAACCTATGTTGTCATTACGGTACTCCCGATAAGGATCTTCATAGAATATGTGGAAACCAATATGAGCATCCAGGTTCCGCTGTTGGTTATTGACCAGAGATGTGTCTTGGTCATGTCTATATAGTTCTCGAACCCGTAGGGTCTGAACGGTTAATGTTTGATGACGATTTTGTATTACATGAGTTATGTGATTTGGTGACCGAGTGTTGTTCAGAGTCCCGGATGAGATCACGGACATGACGAGGAGTCTCTAAATAGTCGAGAGGTAAAGATTCATACATTGGACGATGGTATTCGGACACCGGAAGTGTTCCGGGGGTACCTCGTGCATATCGGGTCACCGAAAGGGGTTCCTGGCATCCCCCCGGCAACTACATGGGCCTAATGGGCCAAGAAGGGGACAGACCACCCCTAGGGGGCTGGTGCGCCCCATGTAAGCCAAATAAGGGGGAAGGAAAGAGGGGAAGAGAGAAAGGAAGGGGAGCAATTCGGCCTCCCCCTTCCTTCTTTCCTCCCTCCTCCTTCCTTGCCCCTCCGGATGGATATGGAAGGGGGAGGCCGAATAGGGAAGCGCCCTAGTAGGATTCCTCCTACTTGGGGTGCCCCTTGGCTGCCTCTCCTCCCCTCCAACCTATATATATGAGGGGGGCACCACTAGAACACATAACATCAATTGTTCCAAGCCGTGTGCCGCGCCCGCCTCCACAGTTTTACGCCTCCGGTCATATTCACGTAGTCCTTAGGCGAAGCCCTGCGCGGATCACTTCACCATCATCGTCACCACGCCGTCGTACTGACGGAACTCTCCCTCGACACTTTTCTGGATCAAGAGTTCGAGGGACATCATCGAGCTGAGCGTGTGCTGAACTCGGAGGTGCCGTACATTCGGTGCTTGATCGGTTAGAACAAGAAGAAGTTCGACTACATCAACCACGTTAACAAATGCTTCTGCTTTCTCTACGAGGGTACATGGACACACTCTCCCCCTCTCATTGCTATGCATCTCTTAGATAGATCTTGTGTGAGTGTAGGAATTTTTTGAAATTGCATGCTACGTTCCCCAACAAAATTGTTGTACCCGAATTGCGAAGATGACAAGAAAAAGTTGGGCACCACACTGGAATTGCTGCAATGGAAGGCAGAGAATGGTGTATCTGACAAGGGATTTGGAAACTTGATGATAATGTTAAAGAAGATGCTTCCAAAGGACAACGAATTTCCCGAGAGTGCATACGAAGCAAAGAAGCTTGTCTGCCCTCTAGGATTACAGGTGCAGAAGATACATGCATGCCCTAATGACTGCAACATCTACCACGATGAGTAAGAGGATTTGTACATGTGCCCGGTATGCGGTGCATTGCACTATAAGTTCAGATGCGATGACCCTGGTGATGTCGAGGGCGAGTGCCCCAGGAAGAAGATTCCTGCCAAGGTGATCTGGTATGCTCTTATAATACCATGGTTGAAACATTTGTTCCAAAACAAAGAGCATGCCAAGTTGATGCGATGGCACAAAGAAGACCGTAAGAAAGACGGAAAGTTGAGAGTACCCGCTGATGGGTCGCAGTGGAGAAAAATTGAGAGGAAGTGGGGGGACTTTGCAGGTGACAAAAGGAACATATGGTTTGGTCTAAGCGCAGATGGCATTAATCCTTTTGGGTAGCAGAGCGGCAATCATAGCACCTGGCCTGTGACTCTATGTATGTATAACCTTCCTCCTTGGTTGTGCATGAAGCGGAAGTTCATTATGATGCCAGTGCTCATCCAAGGCCCTAAGCAACTCGGCAACGACATTGATATTTACTTAAGGCCATTAGTTGAAGAACTCTTACAACTGTGGAATGGAAAAGGTGTACGTGCATGGGATGAGCTCGATCGGGAAGAATTTGACCTAGATGCATTGTTGTTTGTGACCATCAATGATTGGCCTGCTCTGGGTAACCTTTTAGGCCAGACAAACAAGGGATACCGCCCATGCACGCACTTTTTGGATGATACTGACAATATATATTTGGATAATTGTAAGAAGAATATGTACCTGGGACATCGTCGATTTCTTCTGGCATCCCATAAGAAAGAAAGGCAAGCATTTCAAAGGTGAGGAAGATCACCGGACGAAGCCTCGCCACCGTACTGGTGATGATGTACATGATATGATCAAGGATTTGAAGGTAATCTTTGGAAAGGGTCCTGGTGGACAATCTATTCCGAATGACGCTGACAGACGCGCACCCATGTGGAAGCAGAAATCTATATTTTGGGACCTGCCCTATTGGAAAGACCTAGAGGTCCGCTCTGCAATCAACGTGATGCACGTGAGGAAAAATCTTTGCGTGACCCTGCTTGGCTTCTTGGGCATGTATGGGAAGACAAAAGATACACCGGAGGCACAGGAGGACCAGCAACGTATGCATGGAAAATACGGCATACATCAGGGTCATGCCAGCTACGCTCTTACCAAAGAAGAGAAAGAAATCTTCTTTGAATGACTGCTCAGTATGAAGGTCTCGTCTGGCTTCTCTTCAAATATAAAGGGAATAATAAATATGGCAGAGAAAAAGTTCCAGAACCTAAAGTCTCATGACTGACACGTGATTATGACACAACTGCTTCCGGTTGCATTGAGGGGGCTTCTACCGGAAAATGTTTGATTAGCCATTTTGAAGCTATGTGCATTCCTCAATGCAATCTCTGAGAAGGTAATCGATCCAGAAATCATACCAAGGTTAGAGAATGATTTGGTGCAATGTCTTCTCAGTTTCAAGTTGGTGTTCCCACCATCCTTATTCAACATCATGACGCACGTCCTAGTTCACCTATGCGAAGAGATCAACATTCTGGGTCCTATATTTCTACACAATATGTTCCCCTTTGAGAGGTTCATGGGAGTCTTAAAGAAATATGTTCATAACCGTGCTAGGCCAGAAGGAAGCATCTCCAAGGACCATGAAAATGAGGAGGTCACTGAGTTTTGTATTGAATTTATTCCTGACCTTAAGCCGATTGGTGTTCCTGAATCGCGGCATAAGGGCAGACTGGGTGGAAATGGCACACTAGGACCGAAACAAATAATATGTATGGACAGACATTCTCTCACTCAAGCGGACTACACAGTTGTACAAAATTCCTCCTTGGTGGCTCCGTATATGGAGGAACACAAGAATATTCTATGCTCCAAACACCCGGAGCAGTTCGACGACTGGTTTACACGTGAACAAATGGGGACTTTCGCCGGTTGGTTGCAGACACATGCCATGCATGACGACACTGTTGAAGATGACCTGTACTTGCTGTCCCAGTTACCATCTTTGAATATAATGACTTTCAAAGGGTACGAGATAAATGAGAATACATTTTACACAATCGCCCAAGATAAGAAGAGCACCAACCAAAACAGTGGTGTCCGCTTTGATGCATCAACCAAGAGGGGAAAGGACCCATATTATGGTTACATAGAGGAGATATGGGAACTTGACTATGGACGTGGTTTGAAGGTCCCTTTGTTTCGATGCAAATGGGTCAATCTAACATGAGATGGGGTAATGGAAGACCCGCATTACGGAATGACAACGGTGGATCCCAACAATCTTGCGTACGCAGACGAACCATTTGTCCTAGCCAATGATGTGGCGCAGGTTTTCTATGTGAAGGACATATCTACCAAGCCGATAAAAAGAAAAGATAAGGACACAATCATATGATGAGCCAAAGCGCCACATAGTTCTTGCAGGGAAAAGAAACATCGTGGGAGTGGATGACAAGACAGACATGTCAGAAAATTATGATAAGTTTCATGAAATTGCTCCCTTCACAATGAATATTGACCCGAGCATCCATTTAAATAATGAAGATTATCCATTGTTACGGCGCAAAGGGACACACGTGTAGAAAAAGTTTCACACCCAACGATCCCACTCTGGGATGTGCCCGGCTTCACTGTCATCACTTTCTTCTTTTGTGAGTTTCCGGACTTATATATCTGGAAAGTCCCACTTTGGACAAACCGTAGGGAATCTTTGTAATAGTTAGGGTTCTTGTGTGTTTTGGCATTTGAAACATGTACTTTTGTGCTTCGGACAAACGTCATCAATTTCTAACCCTTTCTGACTTCATTTGCTATTTTCAGCTCATTTACTGATTTTTTTGTGCTAAATGACCCTGAAATTGAAAAACACTACAAAATAAACTCTGAAAAGGTTGAAAGTTGGCATGGTATCATCATTTCACCCACATAGCATGTCCTAAAAAGTTGAGAGGGTTACAGCAAAAATTGGATCCACTTCATGTACAAAATGGACAATCTCTTTCGAAGTATTAGGGTTTCGGACGAAAACTCATCTGTTACAAAGGCATTTCATTTTTAACTTATTTCAACTCTAGAATTTTTGTGTGTTCAGTATGCACCATTCAAAGCCACTTCATCAATTTTCAACCCTTTATGACTTCATTTGCTATTTTTCATGTATTTATTGATTTTTTTAGCTAAATGACCCTGAAATTGAAAAGCACTACAAATAAACTCTGAAAAGGTTGAAAGTTGGCATGTTAACATCATTTCACCCACATAGCATGTGCTAAAAAGTTGAAAGGGTTACGGCAAAAACAGGATGCACTTTGTGTACAAAATGGACAATCTCTTTCGAAGTATCAGAGTTTCGGGCGAAAACTCATCTGTTACAAAGGCATTTCATTTCTTTTAGCTTATTTCAACTCCAGATTTTTTGTGCGTTCAGTATGCACCATTCAAAGCCACATCATCAATTTTCAACCCTTTCTGACTTCATTTGCTATTTTTCATGCATTTACTGATTGTTTTTGAGCTAAAGGACCCTGAAAATGAAAATCACTACAAATGAACTTTGAAAAGGTTGAAAGTTAGCATGGTATCATAATTTCACCCACATAGCATGTGCTAAAAAGTTGAGAGGGTTACCGCAAAAACTGGATCCACTTCGTGTACAAAATGGACAATCTCTTTCGAAGTATCAGGGTTTCGGACGAAAACTCATCTATTACAAACGCATTTCATTTTTTAAATAACTTAAGTATTACAAAATTGAATATAATGATAAAACACACTAATATTAAACATAGGAAAAAAGAATCACTAAAAAATCGATTTTTAAAGGAAAGTTATTCATAAACTAGTGATTCACACAAATTTCAAATAATTCAAATTTAAACTATTCAAATTTAAAACTACTGGCACTAACAAAAATTTTATAATTTTTTTACCTAAAACAAAAATATTCACAAAGAAACTCTAAATAAAGCAAAAAACAACTCAGAAATAAAAGAAAATAAATAACACAGAAAACACAAAAAGAAAAAAGCCCGCCTACTGGGCCACAACGGCCTGCATACGACTAGAAACCCAACATGTAGTTGGGCCAGGATGTAGGCCCGCAAGGCCCACTAGGCCCACAGGGCAGCCCAACAGTTTTAGGCCCATAAGCCTTCTTTGGAGAGGAGCTCGAAGGAGCAGCCGCGGCTGGGTTTATAAACTAGTGCGGCTGACCTTCGCTCGGCGAGGTGGGACTAAACTTCAGCACTGCGCACACGGGAAGCGTGGGCCTTTAGTCCTGGTTGGTGGCTCCAACCGCGACTAAAGGGGGGGGGCTTTAGTCCCGGTTGGAGCCACCAATCGAGACTAAAGGCTTGCGCTTCTCGCCGCTTGGCCTGGCCAAAACAGACCTTTAGTCCCGGTTTGTGGCTCCAACCGGGACTAAAGGTCCCTCCTATATATACTAGCACTTCAAAAATTTACAGTTTCTTCTCTTCTTCCTCTACTTCGACCTCTGCTTCGACGACATCGCCGCCGCCACCTGTCGCACGCCGTTGCCATTGCCGTCCTCATTGCCGCCCCCATCCCTGTCACCGCCCCCGTCACCTCGCCGGCCCTCGCCCCGCTGTGAGACCCCCTGCAGCCATGGCTGCCCTCATCCCATCGAGCCCACACACACACACACATACACACACATTTTCTTAATTATTTTCTGTGTTTTAGTTTTCTATACTTTTAGTTATAGAAATGTTAGATGAATTAGATATATATATATATATGTAGATTAATGTCAAAGTTTTAGATCAATTATATTAATGTCAAATGTTAGATGAATTAGCTAGATATATGAATGTTAGATGAATTAGTATGGGACATTTACATCTATGCCCCTAATTTGCGCCCACTCTCAGATTTTCCCCTAATTTCAAAGCCTGCTCGAATTTGCCCCTCCGCCGTTATGTGCACTTAAAGAAATACCCTTCTATGTCGTTACCGTCCGGTCAAAGCAGATCAAAGCCGGCCAAAGGGCTTTGACCGTCCTGAAAAAATAGCAATTTTTTTTAAAAAATCTGAAAATTTGTGGGATCAAAGAAACTCAGGTTCGCAAGGTGCGTGCAAAGTTCCATGCTGTTTGTACATTCCAGGAGCTCGTGTCAGAGGAAAAACAATAAATATGTAATCCTGTGAACGGTAAATTCAAAAAATAGCAAGGAAATTCAAAAAATATGAAATTTTTTGGCATCAAAGAGGCTCGGGTCTGCAAGCTGCGTGCAAATTTTTGTTGTGTTTGGACATTGGAGGGGCTTGTGGAGAAAAAAACAAAATTTGGCTTGGGAAAAATTACTATTTTGTTTTTTCTTGCTAGAGCTCCTCGCATGTCATTTGATCACAAAAACTTGCAAGCACCTTGTGCACCCAAGCCACTTTGATGCCAAAAAATTTCATATTTTTTAAAATTTTCTTGCTATTTTATTTCAAATTTATTGTTCACAAGCATGCAGATTAACTGTTTTTCCTCGCCATGAGCTCCTGGAATGTCTAAATAGCACGAAATTTTGCACACACCTTGGGCACATGAGTATCTTCGATCTCACAAATTTTTAGATTTTTTACATTTTTTTGCTATTTTTTTCAGGACGGTCAAAGCTGTTTGACCGGACGGTAACAACGCAGAAGGGCATTTCTATAAGGGCACCTAACGGCGGAGGGGCAAATTTGAGCAGGCTTTCGAATTAGGGATATATCTGATTAGGTGGTTCGAGTTAGTGACAGAAATGCAAATGACCCAATTAGTTTTTTATACTTTTAGTTAGATGAATTAGATATATTAATTTTAGATGAATTAGTTTTTTATACTTTTGTCAAATGTTAGATGAATTAGCTAGATATATTAGTGTTAGATGAATTAGCTAGATATCATTTGTCAAAGTTTGATCATATGTCAAAGTTTAAATTTTGACATATGCAACATTTGATCATATATATGATCATATGTCAAAGTTTGAATTTTGACATACACAACATTTGATCTTATGTCAAAGTTTGAATTTTGACATATGCAACATTTGATAATATATCGAAGTTTGATCATATGTCAAAGTTTGAATTTTGACATATGCAACATTTGATCATATGTCAAAGTTTGATCATATGTCAAAGTTTGAATTTTGACATATGCAAAATTTAATATGGGATTTATAAAGAATGCCCCCATTAATAAGAGATTTATCAAGAATGCCCCCATTATGGATGTGCATAATTAAGTTGACCCATATTGTTCCTGATCTCATCTACGCTTCTATATGTGCACGTCCTTTTGTGTCAAAGTATTGAAGAAATCTATGGTTTCATCATTAGCCGAAAGTAACAGCCGCATGATGCTGCGAAGCTCTCCAAAGTTATTTTGGAACAGAGTCCTGATAGGATATTTCTCTTTTTGGTATGAAGTTTAGAAAAGGCCTTCCAAATAGCGATATTCGGAAGGCTCTTGCTGAACCTCGTACCAAAAAGTGAATTATCTTATTCGGGACTCCATTCCAAAACAACTTTGGAGAGCTTTGTAGCATCATGCGCATGTTACTTCCGGCTAATGATGAAGCCATGGTTTTCTTGAATCCTTTGACACTATACAACGTGACATATAGAAGGGTAGATGAGATCCAGAATGGACCATTTTCTGCACATCCAGAATGGCGCCATTTTGTTAAATCCCTTTAAGGTTAAGAGAATCCGTTATGATTTTGAATCCTGTTCCTATAGCCAGGGACTAAAGGTTTTCCTCGTATATAAGAAATCACAATCCAATCATTTAAAAAATGTTACATTTGCATATAGAATTTGTTCGCGACGACGTCCTGCTTGAGAGGAGTCATGTTCGTGTTCGGGACTGTGCTCCGCCGGGACGGCACTGGGAGATGCTACCTCTAGGTGCGCGCCGCTTGGTGAGGAACCCGACCCCGGGTCCCGTCGTCGACCTGGAGCTCCTTTGGCGGCGTTCGCTTGGGCCACTTTTGGTGCGGAGGGAGTCGTCCCCGCCAGAGGTGGTACGTCGTCGTGTCAGGGAGGAGGACGAGCACGTCCGTCGCTACATGGCTGTGTTGGACATCAGGTTCTCCAATACCTGGCAGGTTCTTCGGGGATCTCACCCGAGCTATGATCCTATGATGGTTCCTTCTCCTTGGGTTTCCACCGCCCGCGCCTCAGGAACTGCGAGTGAACTAGATTATTCGATAGTATTTGATTTGTATTAGCTAGCTACTAATGTATTCGGTAATATTCAAGATGATGTATTTGAGATTATATTATTCGATAATATTCAAGATGATGTATTCGAGATTATATTCGATGATGCATATTATGTACTATGATTCGGTTTTTCCTTATTGATTGCATGCATGCATTCTAATTTGAATACTAAATTGTTTTATATTTCTTCTGGATTAGTTAAATAAAAGCTATGGACAATACCGACAGAGAAGGAGAGGAGGCCATGTTCAACATCATACGCTCATCCCCTCGCCCAGTTGAGTTTGAAGAAGATGGTGGCTCACAATATCTGAACCCTACCGGTGAGGGTATGATATTTGATGAAGACGAACGAATAGATGAAGTCGAGAACTATGATGACGAAGAAAATGTTGTTCTTGAAATAACAAAGACCGGCGAGGTATATTTATATACGCATGCATCTGGTGATCATCACATGTTTTAATTGATTTGTATATATATTAACTAATCGATCGTTCTTCTTTCACCCTCCGGATCGAGCAAATCTTCTACATGCAGCCTGACTGTGCGAGGCCCGGCCAAAAAGTTGAAGGATGGCATAAAGTACAACATCGATGCCATCAAACCTAATGGCGAACCGCGCGATCCTAAGAAGAATGCGGGCAAGTTCATTCATCATTGCGGAGTTCTTGTGAAGGACCAAATCCCGATCTCCATTCAAGAATGGAAAAAGGAAGCAAAGGAACGTCCAGATCTTACTTTTGTCGACCAAAGAGCAAAATATCGGCTTTGGGAATCTCTCATGTCACATTTCACCCTACCCGATCATTTCACAGATGCAAATGTGGAGGAAGTCAAGCACACAGCTCTTAGGAAGATGGCGATAGCATTCAACAACCACAAGAAAAGTATATGGAACAAGTACGTCGAAGGAGGAAAGAAGACTCCAGAATTCAAGGGAACACTGGAGAAGCAAAGAGATCACTAGGATGCTTTCGTGAAATCAAGGAATCAGAAGTAGCTCAGGAACGGTCGAGAATAAACACGCTCAATGCCGCGAAAAAGATATGGCACCATAAGCTGGGGCCAGGTGGCTACGAGGTGGCCCGGCCTAAGTGGGATCACGCTGAGAAATTGATGCTGGATGCACGGGTCACTCAAGTTACATTGAGCTAGCTCCCCAGGTCCAGGACTTGGTTGTATGCGCATGGGGGCGTTGGACCCAAAGACAGACGAGGTTTTGGAGCGGGCAAGTCTTAAAGGAGCTGACCTCGATTTAATCGTTGCAACAGAAGAGGCTCGAACGGGGGTGTTCATGACCGACAGAGAGAACGAAGAGCTTATGCGCGCCCTGAAGAAGCCTGAACACCTGGGAAGAACACGAGGCAAAGGCGTTGTTCCGTGGTTTGAGGGGTTTGCGGACGGGAACACCTACTACAGAAGCCGTGCAAGAAAGAAGATGAAGGAGGAGGAGGAGAAGAGAAGCTGGAGGAGGAGGAGAGGAAGCAGGAAGCAGAACTCCTTCGCATAGTTGAATCAAAGCACGCGGAGTTGGCACTCGCTTTCCAACGGCAGCAACAGTTGATCGACTAACTTAGCTAGGAAAGGGGGTCTCAGCAATGATAGCAGCTAGCGGATCCAACATTGGATAGAACCGTCCCATCCATGCCGAGAAGCAGCGTGGGTTCCGCCCCGGGCGATAATGCACTGCTGGATAGATACCATGTGTATGACATCATGGATAACACTAATTGTGAGCTAAACTTTAAAATGAAGAACATATCCATGAAGGTGGCGGATGGCGTTGCTTATACAAATCCCCCTAAAGCTAACTTCCATTGCAATTCGATTCCAGCTGGATATGCTCGTGTCGCGGTTGATGAAGTGGTGGCACAATAATTGGGGCTATAGCTTGACATTCCTGGAGGTGATGACGAGCGCACATTGGGAGATGCCATACATCATATCATTCTATGGAGAAAGGATTGTGTAACACCCACAATGCGGCTATATCTCCCACGTGTCGGGGCATGACTTAGAGGCATAGCCGCATGGTAGGTTTGTCGCAAGAGGGGTAATATTCACACAATCCCATGTACTGAATAGAACGGGATAAAGAGTTGGCTTACAATCGCACTTCACACAATACAAGTTAAACACACATCATCCAGAATACAATCAAGGTCCGACTATGGAACCAAAATAAAAGAAGACAACCCCAAATGCTAGATCCCCGATCGTCCCAATTGGGCACCACTACTGATCAACAGGAAAAGAAACAAAATAATGATCAAGATCTTCATCGAGCTCCCACTTGAGCTGGGTTGCGTCACCTGCACTGGCATCATCGGCACCTGCAACTGTTTGGAAGTATCTGTGAGTCATGAGGACTCAGCAATCTCACAGCCGCAAGATCAAGACTATTTAAGCTCATGGGTAGGATAGGGTAATGAGGTGGACCTGCAACAAGCACTAAGCATATATGGTGGCTAACATACGCAAATAAGAGCATGAAGAGAAGCAACGCAACGGTCGTGAAGCTCGAAGTGATCAAGAAGTGATCCTGAAACTACTTACGCACAAGCATAACACCAGAACCATGTTCACTTCCCGGACTCCACCGAAAAGAGACCATCACGGCTACACATGTGGTTGATGCATTTTAATTAAGTCAAGTGTCAAGTTCTCTACAACCGGATATTAACAAATTCCCATCTGCCCATAACCGCGGGCACGGCTTTCAAAAGTTCAAAACCCTGCAGGGGTGTCCCAACTTAGCCCATCACAAGCTCTCACGGTCCACCAAGGATATTCCTTCTCCCAGGAAGACCCGATCAGACTCGGAATCCCGGTTACAAGACATTTCGACAATGGTAAAACAAGACCAGCAAAGCCGCCTGATGTGCCGACAATCCCGATAGGAGTTGCACATATCTCGTTCTCAGGGCAACACCGGATAGGTCAAGCTACGAGTAAAACTAGCCCCCGAGTTGCCCCGAGGTGGCCCCGTAGGCTGCCCGGTTCGGACCAACACTTAGACAAGCACTGGCCCGGGGGGTTAAAATAAAGATGACCCTCGGGAGCGCGACTCCTAAGGTAAAAGTAGGTGGTGGTGAGGCAAATGGTAAAACCAAGGTTGGGCCTTGTTGGAGGAGTTTTATTCAAAGCGAACTTTCAAGGGGTCCCCATAACACCCAACCGCATAAGGAATGCAAAATCAAGGAACATAACACCGGTATGACGGAAACTAGGGCGGCAAGAGTGGAACAAAACACTAGGCATAAGGCCGAGCCTTCCACCCTTTACCAAGTATATAGATGCATTAATTAAATAAGAGATATTGTGATATCCCAACATAACCATGACATGGAACAATCTTCAACTTCACATGCAATTAGCAACGCTATAAGAGGGGCTGAGCAAAAGTGGTAACATAGCCAAACAACGGTTTGCTAGGAAAGGTGGGTTAGATGCTTGACATGGCAATATGGGAGGCATGATATAACAAGTGGTAGGTAGCGCGACATAGCGATAGAGCGAACAACTAGCAAGCAAAGATAGAAGTGATTACGAGGGTATGGTCATCTTGCCTGAGATCCCGCAAGGAAGAAGAACGAGTCCATGAAGAAGACAAACGGACGAAGTCGAACGAATCCACATAAACGCGACGTTATCGGAACTAACCCGAAGAAGCAACATCAGAAAGAAGCAAACAATCATGGTAAACAACCATCACATAATCATGGCATGATGCACAACCAAGTATGATGCATGTCCGGTTTAATCAGGCATGGCATGGCAAAATGCACAAACAATCCTACAAATTAAGTGGAGCTCAATATGCAACTCCGTTGCATATTGACGAAACACCGCGTGACTTATTTAGTTCTCTCTCGTTTAGGTACCCATCAATATTAAATGTTCTTAAACATGGCAAGGGGTGGAGCAAATGAAAACTACCTATCTAGGCAAGTTTAGATGAGGCCGGAACAACAAACAACGATTCCGGTAAATCCTCATATGCATATTTTAGTTTTGGTACTGTTCTGACCTAAACAATATTTTAGAGTTGTTAAACATGTATGATGATGACACCATGTTAAACTAGGCATTTTTTCCACCCCATTTACATATAAAGTTTATTAAATTCGGAGCTACGGTTAATTAGTTATGAATTAAATCATTTTAGCATGGCATGTAAGCAAATTTACTCAAACAACATTTTAAACATTTTTAACAAGGATGAAAGTTGGACATTGTGAAACTAGATAAAATTCTAAGCATTTTTCATATATAATGTTTTTGAAAAAGATGCATGGTTCGCGAGTTATGATATGCATGGAGCTTAGGAGTTTTTCTGCAAAACTGCCCTCTCTGGAAAAATAAGAAAAACGTTCTATGAAAAAAACATGAAACGGGCCGTATCTAGCTGGCCCAACAAGAACAGGCATTGGGGAAGGTAGCTCACCCAGCGGGCCTGGCCCAGATCGGTGGAGAGGGATAGGCCGACAGGGGCGCGCTGGGCCTGGGGCGTTTGTCCACGCAGGCGCCGGATCGGGTCAACGAGGAGGCGAGCTTGAGGGAGTCACGTAAGCTCATCTGCTCGATGCAGAGCGAGCAGAGGTCGCCGGCGACTGCTAGGGCCTGGCAAAGGGTGGCACGAGGTGAGGCTCCCAGCGGCGGCTGGTGCTGCAAGGAGACGTGCGTCACTGGAGCTCGTTCCTTCTGGTACGGTGAGGTACAGCGGGGCGACACCGGGGTTCCTAGACGGCGGCGCGCGTGAGGCCGCGGACGAGAGGATGCAGCAGCGTCGGTCCCCGGGCGGAGGACACCAGAGTACGGCAAGGAAGCTCGGGGCAGAGGCAGCGGCTCCGAGATGGAGGTTGCCGGAGAAGCGGCCGGAGCCGGTGGCGATGAGGCGTCTACGAGGAGGAAAACGGCGACGGGGCTGGGACGGCACGAGGACGATGCCGATGAGCTCCACGCCTACGGCGGATGGCGGAGCTGGATGGACTCGAGGGAAGGGAGGCGGCTCGGCGACGTGGGACTTAGGCATAGGGGTGAGGCGAGCTCGAGCAGATCCGGTGGGTGGCGATGCTCAAAGGTCACCAGACAAAGCAGGACAACGGCGGCGGCACCATGGAGCTTAGGAGAGCTCCTGCTCATTCTTGGGAAGGAGAGAGAGAGAGGACCACCGTGAGAGAGAGATAGAGGGAAAACAGGAGGAGGAGAGGAGCGGGACGAGGCCAGTCCTGGTCGTGGCCGCCGGCGGTGGGGTCATCGGAGGGCGCGGTCTGCAGGGTTGGTGAGGCTCGGGCGCGAGGGCTCCTGCTTCGCTGCTGCAGCACGGGGACGAGGAGGTAGGCACTGGTTGGAGGGAGTGGTTGGGCGGCGGCGCAAATCGAGGGCGATGGTCAGAGCCATGATTCCCTTGATCTGGATCGAGCGAGGCTATGGGTGATTGGGTTGGCACAGAAATCAAGAAAGACAAGATTTGATTTGGGTGGATGCGGTTGGACTGGTGGAAGAAATGAGGGAGGGAGAAGTTGGGGTGAGATCCCGATAGGCCTAGGAGGTGGCGGCGGCTAGGAGGATGGATGGGACAAGTAGGGGTTAGGGTTGGACTATATATGTGATAAAGAGGGGAGTTTGGATCATCCGGTTGAAATCCGACGAACAAGAATGAATAGGCTAGGGAGTCCAAATATGAAAACGGTGATGTTTTCGGGATGTTTGGGAATCATCCGGGTCCAACGGTAACGACAGAGCGGGTCGGGTTCGGGGAAGTTTCGGACACGCGCGAGGGGTCGATGCACTGTGCAAAGAGGGGGGTAGGTTTGGCCTTGTGGGCTGTGAAGAGGAGGTTGGGCTGAGATGAGAGGGAAAGAGTGCATCCCGATAACTGTTTTAGGAGATTGAAAACGTCTGACGTTAGACCGACTATATTGCCGCTATATTTAACCGTTGGGGCGTCATACGGACTCCGAATGTGACGAAACTTGGCAGGCGGCCTACCTACAACCTAACAACACCACACGCTAACTCTCATCCCATTCCGAGAACATCTTCCAGCCACTTATAAAATAATATTTCGGACATGTCGCGGGCACGTGCAAGTGTGTCTGGGGTCAGAACGGACAACGAAGAGAATTGGGGAAAACCGGACGGATGCAAGTTTTGAAAAACATGATGATGCAATGCACATGATGACATGTCAACATGCAACACACAAGCAAAAGACAAGGCAACAACAATGAATAACTTGAAGACACCTGGCACAACGGTCTCGGGCGTTACAGATTGCATCGTCTTTCCAAGGCCATCGACACCGCGTCAGCCGGATCCTCCTCCAAGTCTGCCACTGCGTCAGTAGACTCTCGCTTCTCCAAGTCAGCCACCGCCTTAGCAGAGTCCTGCTCCTCCAAGTCCGTCAGCGCATCAGGCCACTCCTCCTCCTCCAAGTCCAGCACCGCGCCAGCCCACTCCTCCAAGTCCGGCACCGCGTTAGCCCAGTCCTCCTCCTCCAAGTCAGGCACTGCTTCAGCTGTGTCCGCTGCCTAAGCAACAGCGGAAGAGAGTCGCCGCAGCTCCGGCGGCTAGCGGTACAAGTACAGGAGGCAAGAGATACCAATTTGGTCCAAGCCTCAAGCCTCTTCCGAAGAAGCCTTATGACTTGACTGAGGAGGAAAACGAAGCCGAAGTGCAAGCCCAACTAAGGGCCCATTTTGGACCGAAACCACCACCACCACCAAAGGAGAAAGTACCTGAGCATATCATTGACCACTTTATTCGTATGGCTCAACCACCAGCTCCCAAGCATAGGAACTCAGACTATGAGCGCCAAATCAAGAAGTCATATCAAGCACACAAAAAATGAGTCGACCTCGAGCTCTAGCAAAGCAGCTGCCAAAAAAAGCAGGAAAATTGTTTCCCATCTGGGAGAACAGGAGGTGCAATCGATCCCCCCACTCATCGTACCAATGCATGTGAGTACCGACGCTGATCAACTGGTAATAATCGACGATCATAGAAGACAGGCTGAAGAGATTTGATGCACTATAGAACAACTCCTAGGCATCGAGCCCATGGAAAAGTTTACAGAGTAGAAACTAAAACGGAAATATGCCCGCGGCCAACCTCTGCTGAAACCTGAGGAGGTCAAGCTTCTATCAACGAGAATGTATCAATTGCACGAATGGTACATGAAAGAAGCCAAGACTACCGATCGGGAGTCCCTCATGGTGAGAGTTGGGCCAGAGCATTACTACCATGAAATTGCTCTGTATGTTGAGTTTACAGAAATGTTTCAGTTATTCAATCAAGACGCACTCGACAAATCTATCATCAGTTGCTATTGTATGTAAGTGATTTCTTTCTGTAATTTCATTAAGTCTCTAGCTAGCTGTAGTGCTCATTGATCATAACCTTTAATTATCCTCACTATTCTTTTATGTGGTATTATGCAGAATGAAGATCTATGAAATGAAAAAAGTTGGATGTTGTGGCATTGGGTTCATTGACCCAAATACCATTAATCAAGAGACATAGACGCGTCCATGGGAACGAAAAGACACGGAGAAAAGCTTGCTAGAGTTCTTGAAGCGCCTAAATACCTGTCCAAAAATACTACTTCCTTACAGCTTCGGGTGAGTCATGCTGTCTTGTACTAGAAATTCTGTTTTTGCTTACTAGCTAGATGTTAGTAAGTGTATAGGGTATAGGGTAGTTGATGAGTTATGCACATGCCCGCTTAATTATACATGCAAACGTGTGCGCATTAGTTTCCACTGGATCTTGTTAATCATTGAAGTTGATGAGGGAAAAGTTCAAGTACTGGACTCACTACTTAAATAAGTTACTGACTACAAAATCGTGAAGGGGATGGTCGACAGGTAATTTCAATCATTATTGAACTATATGTCGGCCTCTTTAGTTCATCATTTCCTGATATCAACTAATTAATAACTCTTTTATTCATTTTCTTTGCCGGTGGGTAGGGCTTGGGAAAAGTTCATCAAACATGTTGATGGCCCATGGAAACAAAAGTTGATATGGCATCGACCCAAGGTAATTAATTAAGTAGTACTATCTAGCTAGCTAACATCTCTTTAATTATAGTTTCAATACCTTTACTTATCATGTTGGGTTAATTATTTTCTGATTGAATTATATTCTCGTAAAGGCCCTGAGGCAGGTGCCGCGACTGATTTATGTGCATACTGCATTTGTGAGAACATTCACATGATGACGTCTAAAAGGAGCAGAACTGATAGAGAGCAATGTGTAAGTTTGCCAGAATACTATTCACAATTTTTACATCATTATCTAATATATATACACACAACTATTAATACATGCATATTTTGATCTCTTATTTAAAGATGAAGGAGATGCGGGATCAGCTCCTACCAGAGAATCGCGTACGAGCAAGTCAAGAGGAAATAGCAGGATTTTTGCTCGACCAGGTCATATATTCCAAAGGAGAATTCCATTACCCGCTATTGCAGTAATGCCTCCATGTAATTATCTGCAAATTGTTGGAGAAATTGTATATACCAAATTATATATATATATATATGTGTGTGTGTGTGTGTGCGTGTGTGTGTATGCGTGAATGGTCGTGTGCGAGAAATTTGATGATATATATATGATCAGTTCTACGAGAAATTCTATTTATATATATGCATAACATGTACAATATGTAGTAGCGTAAAATATGTTTAAAATGAAAAAGAATTAATAAATGGGAAACACAAAATTAAAAGGAAAAATAAATCATAAAACCATAAACCCCTAAACCTTCTAGTCCCAGTTGGTGTTACCAACCGGGACTAAAGGTGTCCCAGCCCCCGGCGCGGGCTCGTGCCACGTGGTGGGCCTTTGGTCCCGGTTCGTGTTGAACTGGGACTAAAGGGGGGACCTTCAGTCCCCACCCTTTAGTGTCGGTTCCAGAACCGGCACTAAAGGGCCTTACGAACCGGGACCGCGCAAATCGTCGCCGCGATCCTTGTCACCACCGGCGATGGCGTGCCCAAAGTTGAGCACGGAGGAGGCAGAGGAGCTCATCGTGTTGGGCGTCCCACCGCGCCAAACGTCCCAACGCTGGACGGTGGCGCCTCAGCATGGCGGGCATCCTGGTGCCGCCGTTACCTGAGTGGGCAGCCATGCCTTTGTGCGCGTCGTTGGCCTCTATCGGGCTCGGCTGCCGGAGGAGATGCTGCAACACATGAGGTACACCGCGCCCCGCAAATTTTGTAGGAGCATGACGCGTGGATGGTGGCGTACGACGGGCCGTGGCCACCGGTGAAGCACAACATTAGGCGGCGGCAGGAGATCTGGGACGACCAGACGTTTCAGGGGGTCGTCGCTCCATACCGTGGCAAGGCCGCTCGATGTGTCATCCCAGCGACGCCCGGTGCTACCGCTCTCCTGCGTGTTGAGGCCGTGAACAGGCGTGTGGTGACCGTGGCGTCTTCTGGTGGGTGGTGGGGCCTCAGGCCAGCCTCCAGTGCCCATCTTCTGGTATATAGGCCCATTTTCCCTAGAAAAAATTAAGGGGAGGACTTTTGAGATGGAGTGCCGCCGTCTCGAGGTGGAACTTGGGCAGGAGCACTTTTGCACTTTGGTGAAGCGATTCCGATGGGGATACTTCCCTCTGGGAGGGGGAAATTGAAGTCATCATCATCACCAACATCCCTCTCATCGTGGGAGGGCCAATCTTCATCAACATCTTCAACAGCACCATCTCATCTCAAACCCTAGTTCATCTTTTGTATTCAATCTTTGTATCAAAACCTCAAATTGGTACATGTGGGTTACTAGTAGTGTTGATTACATTTTATAGTTTCTGCTAGTAGGTTTATTTGGTGGAAAATCATATGTTCAGATCTATTATGATATTCAATACCCATTTGATCTTGAGTATGAATATGTTTTGTGATTAGTTACTTTTGTTCTTATTGACATGGGAGAAGTCTTGTCATAAGTAATCATGTGAATTTAGTATTCGTTCGATATTTTGGTGATATGTATGTTGTTGATGATGGGAACGTAGCATGCAATTTAAAAAAAATTCCTACGATCACGCAAGATCTATGTAGGAGATTGATATGTCTCCAACGTATCTATAATTTATAAAGTATTCATGCTGTTATTTTATCATTCTTGGATGTTTTACAACCATTTTATAGCAACTTTATATCATTTTTCGGGACTAACCTATTGGCCTAGTGCCCAGTGCCAGTTGCCGTTGTTTGCTTGTTTTTTACACCGCAGGAAATCAATATAAACCGAGTCCAAACACCGCGAAACTTTTTGTGGATTTTTTATGGACCAGAAGGCCACCAATGGGCCAGAGCAGCACCTGGGGGTGCCCCGAAGGGGGCACAACCCGCCACGGCGTGCCTGGGGGCCCAGGCGCGCCCAGGTGGGTTTTGCCCACCTCGGTGGCCTCCCGCACCCCTTTACCCTATAAATTCACAAATATTCCAAAAACTCCTAGATAAGAATTTCCGCCGCCGCAAGGCTCTGTAGCCACCGAAAACCAATCTAGATCGTGTTTCGGCACTCTCCCGGAGGTGGAAATCATCACCGGTGGCCATCTTCATCATCCCGACGGCCACCACGATGAGGAGGGAATAGTCCACCCTCGGGCTGAGGGTTTGTACTAGTAACTATGTGTTTAATCTCTCTCTCGTATTCTTGAGATGTCACGATCTTGATGTATCGCGGGCTTTGTTAATACAGTCGGATCATATGGTGTTTTCCGCTCTCTATCTTGCTGTGATGAATTGAGTTTTTCCCTTTGAGATTTCATTGTTATCGGATTGAATAATTTTATGGATTTGAGAACACTTGATATGTGTCTTGCAATTGGATACTCGTGGTGACAATGGGGTATCATATTGATTCACTTGATATATGTTTTGGCACTCAACTCGCGGATTCCTGAGGTGACATTGGGGTAATCTATGCATAGGGCACTGGTGAGCGTCGGTCCTAAACAAACGGTTTTAACCCCTTTCCGCGATGGTATTTGGAACCGTCACCAAGTGAGTGTGTGCGATAGGGTATCCTTCCCACACGACCCAAAAATCGTCGGGGATAGGCCCTCCTAGGACCCAGGCTAGGGCCGTGTGCGATCGGACGAGGCATCAAAACCCAATCATTTCCGTAGGTATGTACATCCCACACGATGAATCCCAGAAATCATTTCCGTAGGTATGTACATCCCACACGGTGAATCATAGAAATCATTTACATAGGCATGTACATCCCACACGGTAAATCCCAGAAATCATTTCCGTGGGTATGTACATCTCACACGGTGAATCCGAGAAATCATTTCCGTAGGTATGTACATCCCACACAGTCAATCCAAGGAATATGTTTCCGTTCTTATTTACATCCCACACAGTCAATCCAGGGAAAACGTTTCCGTTCGGACATACATCCCACATAGTTTTATGTGTAGGCTCGTGTCTGGAAGGTGTTACTATCACACATGGTCTTCCTTGGTTAACTGTTTGCTTTTATCAACTATATCACACACGATTTGATGAAGAAAACTGTGTGGCATTGGGCTATCCATCGCAAGCGCTTTTACTGCTAGAACCGTTTGCAAAGATCCATGACACATTTAGCAGGTTTATTAGTTTACAATTAATAATTCCAGTATTATGCAAATTCACATTTCATATCGAACAGATGTTTGCCAATTTCATATCAGGCACATAAATATATTATAACATCACAGTACGATAGCTACATGAAAACAGCACAGTACAACATATAGCTAGTTCAACTTCATAAGAACAATATATTCATTTCCCTAATCGAGATCATCCAGGCTCGTCTTATCCACCTCTGCTTTCAGTTCAGTAAGAACCCGTTTCGCATGGGCCAACTGGGAAAGTGCCTCCTCCTTCGCCAACACCATCTTAGCAAAGTCTGATTTAAAAATCCGAGCTCATTCTCCACCTTCAACTTTTTATCCCACATCTTGGAATATGCTTCAGTGTTGACAAGACTTTATCTAAGCCTACATGTGTTCTCTTCCTCATACATGCTCCAGAGCTTCGTTAGGCACATCTTCAAACATAGTGTTTGGATGACAGCAAATTGATACTAACAGGTGTGTACATGCACAAATTTAGTTACATAGAACTAATAGCACTATGGCCGTCCACTATGTATGCCAAAACTGGGGTAAAGGCAACTGTTCCTACATCTCGCACCGGTGCCCTGCACTAGCGAGTCGATGCAGCAGAAAAAAATCAACGACCCGGACTCCGGAGCACGTAGTTGCTCTGATGCCCGGTTCCTTCGTGCCATAAAGATTTAGTATTTTACTGCTTGGCTGCTCGAATGTGTGGACCAAAGTTGGCTGCACAAACTGCTGAAGAGGTGCCAAATAATTTCCTAATGGCACGGCTGATGAGATGGCAACAATTTGAGATACTAGGTACAAACTGTGACACTGTCTTAGGATGCGTTTGGTTGAAGGTGTGGTATGAATGGGCTGGGACCGTGATAGTGTCTGAATCACATCTAACAAATGATTTGTAACAATGAAAGAGGGTCTAACCTTCTCTGCGCATGCCAGAAACTTCCTCCCACTCTCCACAGAATCAAACACAACTAGCTTCACGCATGGAGATTGGTGGTGACAACGAGTAGATAGATCTTCAGCCACCCCGCTCCATTCGTTGCCACTGATGGTCTTAGGGAGCTACAAAAGGAAGAAACGACTCAAATCGACCTCCGGGTAAAAATCCTTCATTCCAAGTCATAGCCCGAGAGAGAGAAGAGAGGCATACCCGGGTGGTGCAGGAGTAGTCACCGGAGGAGGAACCGCTGGAGATGTCTTTGAAGAAGACCATGGCGACCCCGGTGGTAGGATGCGAGACAACGAGAGCGAGGAAGCGGCTATAGCTTAGAAAGGAAGGAAGGGAGGAGGAAACAAGGGAAATGTGACTTGTGGTCGGGGAGAAAAGGGGGTGGGGAAGGGGGGCGGGGGTAGATATTTTGGCGGTTGGGCAAAATTTTGGAAATGTGGAGGGAAACTTTGCACGCGGTGCCGCCGGACCATTCACTTATTTTGGTCTCAAGGAATGGGCACATTCACTTTGAACGTGCGCGGTGCTTCCGGACCATTCACTTTGAACGATTGTGTGCATCGCAAACGATTCTTCTGCTTTACGCGCATGGGATGAGTTTGATAATTCAAATTTTCGTGGAAATTTCCCTGGGTACGTCATTGCATAATTTAACATCACTTGCTAATTTGGGCACACAAAAGAGCGTATAGCAGACAAACCACACTTACTGAATCAAGCAATTTTAGTAATTACACAGAGCCAGTTGACCTAAACATTGCTCTAACAAAAGACCAACATTAAAAACAAAGCCTAAGTACGCATAATTAAAAATCCATCGCCGCACCGGCCTATGCATCGCTGGTGTGAGATGAAACGTCAATGACTTGTCCTGGCGACATGCCGCAATTGGTGGACTCTGCGTCCCCCCTGCTAGAGTCGACCGCATCCTCGTCCTCGGCGCCGCCCTCAAGGTTGTAGTACTCATAGTAGTGGTTGCGCCAGAGCTCGCGTTGGTGCTCCATTGCCGATTCCTCGACGGACAGACTCTTCTCTACCTCGACCTTGGCCACACACAACTCCTCCTCCCGGCGCTCCTCGATCTTCGCCGCCTCCTGCATCTCCAGCTCCCGCTCGGCGACCTGATGAGGAAGCAGGTGCTCCATGGCCACCGCCGCCTTTTCAGACGTGGGTTGCATGCTGGAGTCCGAGGTGGCCTGGAATATCTTGGCGTGTGCATCCTTGATCTTGCCATGTATGGCCTCGACCCAGGCCAGGGTGACATCAGCGGCACGGACGACAGCTCGAGCGCTCTCGGGGTTTGCAGCCGCTGTCGCAGCAGCAGCTGCAACCGTCTCGGCTGCTGCAGCTGCCCTGTCGGCTGCCGCAGACGCCCTCTCGGCGGAAGCG
>NC_041386.1:492930516-492963341 GCF_002162155.2 Triticum dicoccoides | reverse complement strand
CTTCACGAAGCGTTTCCATGGTGTCATCTTTGCAAAGAAGGGGGTGCAGGAATGGGGATCGGGATTCGTGGATTTGGGGGTTACTGGCACTAGAGCAGACGAGCCGGCGAAGCTTCAGGAGGGAGACTTAAATAGACCCAGATAGTTTCATCGCAAAGTGTTCCTAGAAAACAACTGTGTGATGTTGTAGATATTTTTTATTAGCTGTGAAAGACGAATTTGGAATAAAGTGCCAATGGATGCTGTTTTAAATGAACGAGAAATTTTGTAGTACTAATACAACTGTCATGTCAAATTTTGGAAAATTTCAGGGGTCATTTGACCTTCTAAGACATTTAAGTGATTTTCTAGCCATTTAATGACCATAATTGAAATTTGAACTACATGTACATGCAACAGCTAACCATAACGGTTTGAAAACTCATATTTCGTGTACTTGTGTGCGATTTAATTCCATGTGTAGTAAATTGGAAGGAATTTTAGAACATATTGGTCTACCGGCTATGACACAATTAAGCATGGAGTGACATGGCATTTTAATTCCAAAAAATAAAAAAAAATTAGAAACACATGAAACCTTGGTGGATGTAAGCATGGAGTGGTAAAAGAATGGCATGTTTGACCAAAGTTTGGACACACACCCCTCACAAACCGGAGCAACTCACTAGAAGGCTCGTGGTTCCGAGAGGGAACAATGCATGTTTGATGACGAACGGGAGATAGCTTCCTCTTACGGCCTTCAAATTTTTTTTCTATCTCAAACATGCACTACTACAACTGTAATATGAATTTTTTGAAAATTCTAAGGGCCATTTGACCTTTTAAACACATTTAAGTGATTTTCTAGCCATTTAATAACCGTAATTCAAATTTGAACTACATCTACATGCAACGCCTAACCAAAACGGTTTGAAAAATCATATATGTGTACTTGTGTGTGAGTTAATTCCATGTGCAATAAACTAAAAGGAATTTTCAAACATATTTGTATCACGACATGGACACATATGCAGGAATACGTGTGCATGGAGTGGCATGGCATTTTAATTCCAAAAAATCAGAAACACATGAAACCTTGGTTGATGTAATGTCATGCCACCAAGATGATGTGGTAAAGAAATTGGCATGTTTGATGAAATTTTGGACACACAGCCCTCACAAACCGGAGTAACTCGCTAGAAGCTTCGTGGTTCCGAGAGGGAACAATGCATGTTTGATGATGAACAGGAGATAGCTTCCTCTTACGACCTTCAAATTTTTTCTACGTCAAACGTGCACTACTACAACTATAATGTGAAATTTTGGAAAATTCTAGGGGTCATTTGACCTTTTAAAGACATTTAAGTGAGTTTCTAACCATTTAATGACCTTAATTCAAATTTGAACTACATCTACATGCAACGCCTAACTAAAACGGTTTGAAAAATCATATATGTGTACTTGTGTGTGAGTTAATTCCATGTTCAGTAAATTATAAATAATTTTCAAACATATTGGTGTCACGATATGGACACATGCATATGTATGCATGGAGTGACATGGCATTTTAATTCAAAAAAATAGAAAAATGATTAGAACCACATGAAACCATGGTTGATGTAATGTCATGCCACCAAGATGATGTGGTAAAGAAATTGGCATGTTTGACGAACGTTTGGACACACACTCCTCACAAAACGGAGCTATTCGCTAGAAGGTTCGTGGTTCCGAGAGGGAACAATGCATGTTTGATGATGAACGGGAGATAGCTTCCTCTTACGGCCTCCAAATTTTTTCCTACGTTTAACATGCACTGATACAACTGTCATGTGAAAATTTGGTAAATTTCAGGGGTCATTGGACCTTTTAAAGACATTTAAGTGATTTTCGAACCATTTAATTACCGTAATTCAAATTTGAACTACATCTACATGCAACGCCTAACCATAACGGTTTGAACATTCATATTTTTGTGTACTAGTGCGCGATTAATTCCATGTGAAATAAATTAGAAGGAATTTCCAAACATATTGGTGTCAAGGCATGGACACATGCATGGAGTGCATGCCATGGCATTTTAATTCCAAAAAAATAAAAAATGATCAGAAAAACATGAAACCTTGCTTGATTTATTGTCATCCACCAAGATGATTTGGTAAAGAAATTGGCATGTTTGACGAAATTTTGGACACACACCCCTCACAAACCGGAGAAACTCGCTAGAAGGTTCGTTGTTCCGAGAGGGAACAATGCATGTTTGATGATGAATGGGAGATAGCTTCCTCTTACGGCCTTTAAATTTTTTTCTACGTCTAACATGCACTACTACGACTGTAATGTGAGATATTGGAAATTTCTAGGGGTCATTTGACCTTTTAAAGACATTTAAGTGATTTTCTAACCATTTAATGACCGTAATTCAAATTTGAACTACATCTACATGCAACGCCTAACCAAAACAGTTTGAAAAATCATATATGTGTACTTGTGTGCGAGTTAATTCCATGTGCAGTAAATTAGAAGGAATTTTCAAACATATTGGTCTCACGAGATGGACACATGCATACGTATGCATGGAGTGACATGGCATTTTAATTCAAAAAAAATAGAAAAATGATCAGAAACATATGAAACCTTGGTTGATGTAATGTCATGCCACCAAGATGATCTGGTAAAGAAATTGGCATGTTTGAAGAACGTTTGGACACATGCCCCTCACAAACTGGAGCAACTCGCTAGAAGATTCGTGGTTCTGAGAGGGAACAATGCATGTTTGATGATGAACAGGAGATAGCTTCCTCTTACGGCCTTCAAAGAATTTCCTACGTTTAACGTGCAACGGTCATGTGAAAATTTGGTAAATTTCAGGGGACATTTGACCTTCTAAAGGCATTTAAGTGATTTCTAACCATTTAATGACCATAATTCAAATTTGAACTACATCTACATGCAACGCCTAACCAAAATGGTTTGGAAAATCATATTTTTGTGTACTTGTATGTGAATTGATTCCATGTGCAGTAAATTATAAGGAAATTTCAAACATATTGGTGTCAAGGCATGGGCACATGCATGGAGTGCATGCCATGAAATTTTAATTCTAAAAAATTAAAAAATGATTAGAAAAACATGAAACCTTGCTTGATTTAATGTCATGGCACCAAGATGATGTGGTAAAAGAATTGGCCTGTTTGATGAAAGTTTGGACACACACCCCTCACAAACTGGAGCAACTCACTAGAGGGTTCATGGTTCCGAGAGGGAACAATGCATGTTTGCTGACGGACGGGAGATAGCTTCCTCTTACGGCCGTCAAATTTTTTCCTATGTTTAACGTGCACTAATACAACTGTCATGTGAAAATTTGGAAATTTTTAGGGGTCATTTGACCTTTTAAAGACATTTAAGTGATTTTCTAACCATTTAATGACCGTAATTCAAATTTGAACTACATCTACATGCAATGCCTAACCAAAACGGTTTGAAAAATCATATTTTTGTGTACTTGTGTGCGAGTTAAAAAATCATCAGACGATGTAAATATCTGGTGTTCAAAAAAGAAAATGTAAAGATCTGGCAAGACAACCGACCACCACATGATTGGCAGTCTATCTCGCGGCTCGAGGTTTGGTAGGTGAATGGCGGGGATCATTAATCAGACACGGTTTTGCATTAAAAACCGTCAGCTATTATGTTCACACATGGATTTTGGCTATTATGTTCACACATGGATTTTGTTGCGGGAATCGTGTGTAATTCAAACTATAGTACTCATAAATTCCGGCGACCGACGTTTTTACTGTCCCCATCGATATATATTCCGGACGCAAATAAATACTACCTTGCTTGCGTCGTCCCGCCTGCATTCTCATCTACATCCTTCCCTCGCTCGCCCTCTCTCTCTATCTCAAATCTCTGCCATGGCGCCGCCGGTCTGCCCACCCGCAGACGAGGATTCGCCGCCCCCCGAGGACGCTCACTTGATTAGCAGTGACGGGGACCCCTACGTGCCTCCTGATGAGGTTGCGTCGGACCCCCCAACTTTGGATTGGTTTTGGGGCCAGTACAATCTTTGTTTGTGGAAGTCGCTGCCACCGGCTGAGAAAGCCATGCAAGTGGCTTTCAAGAAGAAGATGGCGGGGGAGGAAGCCAGGTACCAGGTGGCCTGTGAAGCCCGTGATGCCACCTGGAAAAAGGAGGCGGCGGAGCTTTGGGGCGGGCGCGTCGTCGTGTTGAGGAGGAGTACGAAGATGGATACTCCGCGAGGAAGGTCATAGGCGCTGGGCGCCTCATAGCTGCGTGGAGGTGGGCCGATCAGCTCCAGTGTGCCACCGACGAGGAGCTCTGGTGGGCGCCCAACGAAATGGCAAGATCGGTTGCGCGCGTCCGCCAGCAAGAGGTAGATCGGTACATCTCGCGCTGTGAGGTGGAGGAGTCGGAGTACTGCCTCCGCATTGGGAAGACGCCGTGCACTAGGGAGCTGCTGGCGAGGGGTTGCTGAAATACTGGCCCTAGGAGGGATTATTAGTTTTAGTATTGATCGTTTTCAATTTTATGCATTGTACCTAGTAGTTAAGTATCATCACGTATATTTTGTGATGATCTAATAAACAATTAATATATATATATATATTATGAATTCCATTTTCTATCTTTTTTTGTATACTTATTCGAATCTAGCTATTATCATCCACATATACAGAATGGAAAGTGTATATACACACACATTGAAACAGAACATATAAGAATGGAAAACAGAGTATACACATTGAAACAGAGCAATAAATAGAGCAATACTATGATTGATGTGAATACATAGCTATCCACATCAAAACGACTTTTCAAAATAAAACGCGTCCAGAGATCATGACCAGCAGCCCTTGCCTAGTGTAGCTCTTGGCTCTACCTGAACTTGTGCAGGCGTTCGTCCAAGCGGTCGACATGTTTGTGGTACATCTGGAGCGCGATCTTGAGCTCCAAGTTGGCTATTTCATCGGAGATCACCAGATCGAGGATGCGACGGCCATGTTCCTCTACTACGCCCAGGTGGACACCTGGGCCAAGGAGGCAGTCGAGCCTATGGACCAGCGCGTTGGCATCCAGCGGGCCACGGACAAGGCGAACGGCAGCACCCATGCGAACGGCGCGGCGGGCGTCCGGTGCAAGTATGGTGCGGCCGGCCTCTGGTGTAAGTATGGCGCTAAGGGCCTCTGCCCACTCCTGGTGAGGAATGGGGGTACTGACGGGACGTGTACCCATCTGCGACACCGTGTCGGTAGCAGCCAAGCGCCGCTTGATCCGCTCTTGCTCTGTGGCGCTCCAACGGTCTCGCCATGCGGTGAGCCGCAGCCTATCAGTGCGGACACGCCTAGCTTGCTCTGCGGCGCGCCATCGATCATGTTGTGCGGCGAGCTGCAGCCTGTCGGTGCTAACATGCCTATCTTGATCCACGGTGCTCAAGTGCCATGCGCCAAAGGTCTGCTCAACCCTAGTGATGACGCGCATCACGACGTCGTCCATCGCATTGCCGGGGCGTCTCGGCCTCGACGGGCCATGGTGCCTGCTTGTTTTCCTCGTCTATGAGGTTGATAGTAGAGGCAGCGCTTTGGTGGTTGGCATGCTTGGAAAAGGTGGATGTCCTACAGGCTGCGCTTGTCGCCTCCGTGTGTCGTGCACCCCCTATGCGCAATATGGCGGGAAACAGGTGAGGAAATGGAGGGAAACGGTGGCATGTTCATAAAATGCCATCAATTAATGGAAACTTAGCATCGAGCTAGCACAAGAAGTAGATGATGATCAGATGAACACGGACCACACAAGGGAACCCATCGGTGATGAATTCATCAATCCCAAACGGTTGAATACTAGCAAGCGTTTGTCTACAACACACACGGCCTATTCCATCACAAATAGGTCGGATGGATCAATTGTATGCCACGTATTGCACATTGTCAAAAAGTAATGCGGTAGACCTTCTTTAACATGTGTTAAAAAAACAAAAAAAAACAAGGACCTCGAGGTTAAATTAGCTGAGGGAATGGGGCATTTCGGTCATTTGACCGAATTGACTCATCCCATCAAATAATTTAACATCGACGCAACTTCCCATCCAGTCACCCATCAGATGGCTGCTCCAGCCTGAGCACACTTAACTTGATAGTTTTCTTACAAGAGCTACTGGTGGAACAGCTAGTCCTTGCTGATAGGAATGCCTCTTCACATCCTTATGGCGTATCCGGATGACCGCCCATCCCACAATGGCCAATAGATGTTGTGTGGACAGAGCATATCACATACGTCTTATTAGAAGCAATCGTCTGCGTTATTGTCGGTCTTCACACACATTTCTGATTACAGACCTGTTTGTCGCGTATCACACACATCTTGTTATATTGAACCATTTCCGTTCTCTTGCCTAATCACAAATAGTTCATCCGAGTGAACCGTATGTTGTACATCACACACACCTTGATCGGGCTGACCGTTTCTTTTGTGTTGCCTAATCACAAACAGTTCATTCAAGTGAATCGTATGTTGTGTATCTCACACGCCTTCATCTGGTTGCCCGTTTCTATTGTTCCTCCTCATCGCAAACAGTTAATTGAACTGAACTGTATGCCCTTCATCGCACACGCAACTAAAACCTAAACTCTGTTTGATGCATCCATCATCGCAAACATTTTACACATTTCTGACAGTTTTCATACATCACTGTTTGTGATTATTGCATCGCATGCAGTTTCTCGAAGGGTCTCTGATCGTAGTGTCGCGTTAGCAGCATCCTGCAGTAGTGGGGGTTGATGCATGTTCTTGTCTTTGTTTCTCTGGCAGAAATCTTGGGGCACTCTTTGAAGTTTTTTGTGTTGGATTGAGTATTACGAATATGAATTTTCTTTGGTGTTATTTTAGTACGAACTCTAGGATAGATTGAATGGTAAGAATAGCGTTGTGTTATTTTAGTACAAACTCTTGAATAGATCGAACGGAAAGAATAGATTTGAGGTGGTTTCGTACCCTACAAACAATTTATTCTTATGTTATCCACTAGATAGGAACTTTTGAGTGATTCATCATCACACTTTGAGGGGTGGTCATATGATCCAATTATATTAGCATTGTTGAAAGATGGCACTAGCGAAAGTACGGACCCTAGGCCTCATTTACTATTTTCTACCTTGCTGTTTTTATTTATTCATATTATAGAAATATATTTCTACCATCGATATTACACTTTTATCACCATCTCTTCGCCGAACTAGTGCACCTATACAATTTGCCATTGTATTGGGTGTGTTGGGGACACAAGAGATTTCTTGTATTTGGTTGCAGAGTCGTTTGAGAGAGACCTTCTTCATCCTACAACTCTCACGGATTGATAAACCTTAGGTCATCCACTTGTGGGAAAATTGTTACTGTCCTACAGAACTCTGCGCTTGGAGGCCCAACACATGTCTACAAGAATAAAGTTGCGTAGTAGACATCAAGATCTTTTCTAGCGCCGTTGCCGGGGAGGTGAGTGCTTGAAGGTATATCTTTAGATCTTGCAATCGAACCTTTTAGTTTCTTGTTTTATCACTAGTTTGGTTTATAAAAGAAAACTACAAAAAAATGGAATTGAGGTTCCATCATATTATTGATCATCTTTGTAATATCTTTCTTGAAAATGATGGATCAGAAAATTGTGCTCAATTGTTAGAAGAAGTCAATAAAATGTTTGGCACAAAATATTTGAATGATGAGCATGATTGCAATGTTGTTAGTATGAATTCTTTGAATATCAATGATGCTAATGATACACAAAGCCATAAGCTTGGGGATGCTATATTTCATGAATATGATATTTTTAGTCCCCCAAGTTTTGATGAGAAAATTTACTATGATGATTGCATGCCTCCTATTTATGATTATTATATTGATGAAAGTGGATTTGGAGAGGTCGTGACTTTATTTAATGATGAATCCACTATTTTGGAGGAGGTTACAATTGATTATGACAACAAAGTTCCTATATATGATGATTATGGTGATGACATGTATGCTATATTGAATAACTATAAACATGAAACTTGGCATCGTGATTTTAATTTCCAATCACATGAGTTATTTTGTTGAGTTTGCTCCCACAATTATTTCCAGTCACATGATATGTGTTTTGCTTGGAGCGTCAATTTATTCTGTTAGTATTTGCTTTCTGTTATTTATAATAATGTTTTGCATCTTTTATTTCAATAAAAGTGGCAATGATAGCCTTTACTATGCTTATTTTACAAGTCTACATGTTGCGGTTTGAAAACAGAAAGTTTGCTACTGTTGCAAAAATTCCGTAGAAAAGTCAGAATATGATAAAATGTTGAAACCTTTTGCAAAATAAGCTCTGATAAATTTTCTACAGTGCGAGGTAAAATTTCATAATCTTTGGAGTTTAAGAAGTATTGACACTCTTGCATTCTTTACATACTGTACTGTTTTGGCACATTGTTGTTATGTTTGCATATGTTTGCTTATTTAATGATTCTATTTGAGGATAGGAGTATTAAATATGCAGAGGCATTTAGTATGCAATGTTGAATAATAATTTTAGTGATTTGCTACAGTAGAGAATGATAAGGTTTTTGCATTGGTTTATACTAACTTTTCTCATGAGTCCTTGTTGAGTTTTGTGTGGATGAAGCTTTTGAGATTTAGGAAAACCGTGATATGAGAAGAATTAAGGTGACACAAAAGCTCAAGCTTGGGGATGCCCAAGGAATCCCAAGATAATATATTTCAAGAAGTCTCAAGCATCTAAGCTTGGGGATGCCCCGGTAGGCATCCCATCTTTCTTCTTCAACAATTATCGGTTAGTATCGGTTGAGCCTAAGTTTTTGCTTCCTTACACGAGTTATTTTCATTTTGCTTGCTATTTTAATAAAATACTTAGATATAAAAGTTTTTAAATAAAATAGAGTCCTCAAATAGTTACGAGGGAGGCTAGGTAAGCGGCATTCACATCCCATCACCAAAGCTCTTTTCTATGGAATTGCTCTAGTGCTTCACTTATATCTTTTTTAGCATGGCGTGCTTTAGTATTTCTGAAGAAATTCTCTCTTGCTTCACTTAAATTAATTTGAGAGAAAGAAATATTGTGCTCATGATCTTCATTTATATCTTTTTGGAGTAGCTTGTCATTTACTCTTGTGCTTCACTTATATCCTATGAGTAAATTGTTGAATAAATTGAATGTCATGAAGTTGAAATCATATCATGCTTAGCGGTAGCTTCACATTGGGTTTAGAAAGTGAAATCTTTTGAGGCTTGATAATCATAATATTGTGCATACAAGCAATTCATGAATAATTAGTATAAGGAAGAACTTTCGCATGCAAATGCACTATCATGGAAATCTTTTGTGATTGTGAGCCCCCATCAAAATATTATATGCCAAAATTGTTGACGTTGGACAAGGAAGACAACATAATGGTTTATGTTTGTTCATATTCACATACAAGTTATATTATCATAGATCCTTCAACATGTGGTGCTTTCCCCCCATCCTTGCTAGCCAAAAATTCCACACCAAGTAGAGATACTACTTGTGCATCCAAAAACCCTTAAACCCAAATGTTATCTTCAAGAGTCCACCATACCTACCTAAGGATTGAGAAAGATCCTTCAAGTAAGTTGTCATCGATGCAATAAGGCAATAAAAATTGCTTCTAAAAGTGTTAGATCATTTAGTGTAAGAGAAAATTGAGCGTTGTACGAACTTGTGATGGAAAAGAATAAAAGTGACAGACTGCATAATAAAGGTTGCTATCATAAGGGGCAATACAATGTGACGTTATTTTGCACTAAGGGGTTGAGCATACAAACAAATAAGCGCATGGCAACCTCTGCTTCCCTCTGCGAAGGGCCTATCTTTTACTTTTATGTATTTACTTTTATGCAAGAGTCAAAGTTTTTCTCCCTATTCCTTTTTATTTTTCTCCTTTGGCAAGCATCATGTGGTGAGGAAATATCTAGGCACATATGTCCAGTTGAATATGGGTAGCATGAGTTATTATTGTTGACATCACTCTTGAGGTGAATACGTTGGGAGGCGAAATTATAAGCCCCTATCTTTCTATGTGTCCGGTTGAAACGTTTTGCTCATGTGTATGCGGTGAGTGTTAGCAATCATAGAAGACTATATGATGGTTGTGTATGTGGAAAACTTAATTAGACTCTGTTGAATAAGTTGAATTGCAATTGCTTGGTGACTGAGAACATAGGTTGTTGAGTTTCAAGAGAATTCATTGTTTGAACCTGAACATGTGAATTGGTTGCTACTTTAACATGAGAAATTTTTATAAGAAAGAATTGTTGTTATGATGCTTGGAAAAGTGATTGAAATTGTCATTGATCAAACTTGTGCACTTTGCTAGCATTCACACTTCATAAATTATTTCTTTTATCATTTACCTACTCGAGGACAAGTAGGAATTAAGCTTGGGTATGCTTATACGTCTCCAACATATCTATAATTTATGAAGTACTCATGCTGTTATTTTATCATTCTTGGATGTTTTACAATCATTTTATAGCAAATTTATATAATTTTTGGGACTAACCTATTGACCCAATGCCCAATGATAGTTGCTGATTTTTTGCTTGTTTTTTACATCGCAGGAAATCAATATCAAACGGAGTCCAAACACCGTGAAACTTTTTGTGGATGTTTATGGACCAGAAGACCACCAATGGGCCAGAGCAGAACCTGGGGGTGCCTCGAGGGGGGCACAACCCAACAGAGCACGCCTGGGGGCCCAGGCGTGCCCAGGTGGGTTATGCCCACCTCAGTGGCCTCCCGCACCCCCTCCTTACCCTACAAATTCACAAATATTCTGAAAATCCTCATGGTTAACCTAGATCAGAAGTTGCACCATCGCAAGGCTCTGTAGCCATCGAAAACCAATCTAGACCCCATTCCGGCACTCTGCCGGAGGGGGAAATCATCATCGGTGGCCATCTTCATCATCCCGGCGGCCACCACGATGAGGAGGGAGTAGTTGAAAGAGCAATCAAGCCCTTACATCATGTTTTGATGTTGATGACAATATACATGTAGGGGTGTAACAATGGTTGTCAAGTAAATCTCAGGTGTTAGCCCCAGGTTCATCGAAGTGTGTGGATCAAGAGCATACAAAGTGATTTTACTCAAGGATGAAGCATAAAAATTGATTACATATTCGTTTTCTTGAGTATAGGATCCCGCACTATTAAGAGGGGATCAATAGGGTTAGTTAAAGGCTTGCTCTTGCCACAAACCTCCTTGCCATATACGCACATGCTCCATCTTCATGCTTTTGTCTATGGGCTATCGGATGTCCGGGCCTCACACCGGATATCCGGCCTGATCGCCGCATATTTGGGCCTAGCTATCCAGAAAGCACTTTTGTGTTGTGCTGCTTGTCGGATGTCTGGCCGTCTATGCCAGATGCCCGGGCTCCCAGTGCACTTCGGATTTCCGGGCTTGCCTACCGAATGTCCGACATGTGCTCTCCTGAGGGCGTTTCTGATTTGGTAAAGTTGTCGGATGTCCAGCCATGTGCCGGATGTCCGGCCCCTCTATTTTCTGCTCTGTTTCTTCCTTGCTCTTCGAGTGGCTTGCCAGGCCGGATGTCCAGCCCCTAGCCCGGATGTCCGGCATGCCCGTTCACTTGCACTACAACAGCCATATTTGTGCTCACACTATATATGGCCCTTCTTTCCCACGGGAGAGGGTTGACCATTCACTTTTATCAAAACCCTAGAACACATTTCACTCTTTCTCTCACTTCTCCACACCAATTCTTAGACCCCTAAGGGATTTGAGGGCATTTGAGAGAAGTTGTACGATCAAGTGATAGATCCACTCCTTCCCCTTCTTTGCACCAAAGGAATTCATGATTTGAGCAAGTCTTGAGCTTTTCCCCATCGTTCTTGTTACTATTGGAGGTTGGAGACTCCTAGGCGGTAGGAGTCTTTCGGAGAGGAATCGACCATTGTGATTACCCCCGAAAAAGTTTGTGAGGGTTTGGAGACCACCCCAAGGTCTACCACTAGTGGTTGAGAAACGCCTCCGTGGTGTCATCTCAAAGGGAGAATAGGGTGAGCCTTTGTGGAGTTGGTGTGCCTTCGTGGTAACATCCACCTCTCTAACGGTGACGTAGCTTCCCTCCAAGGAAGTGAACATTTGCATACATCCTCGTATCCCGGAGTTGTGGTTATCCCTAACACTAACTCTCTACTTGTGGTTACTTGTCTCTAGCACTTACTTATATCATATTGTGCTTGCTTACTTACATACTTGTGTTACTTGTTTATCTTGCTTAGCTCTTAGCATCACAATTGCAATAGTTAGGCTCACTTTCATATTCTGCATTTTTGCCTAAAATTGCTAAGTAATAATTAAAATTTGTAATTATACCTATTCACATCCCCTCTAGGTCCATCTCGATCCTTTCAATTGGTATCAGAGCCTCGTGCTCTATTCTTGTGGCTTAACCACCCGAGAGCTAGATGAACCCCGATGGGACTCCCCTTGTTGCAGATCTGAAGAATATGGGCAGAAGCCAAGTCCTTCACTTCAAAGGATCTGGAACGAGCTCTTGCTAAGCAAAAGGTGGGGCATGATGCCTCTCTTGAGGCCTTGGTCCAAATGAGGTTAGCCACACTAACCACGATGCTTGCACCACTTTCTGGTGGTGCGGCCTTGAGGCCAGCTGTGCCTACTCCCTCACTTGGCCAACAACCTCCTAGCAATGAACACTCCAGTGTTCCTTGGCTTTATGCAAGACCTCAAATATAGAAACCTAAGTATAACCCTCAAGGCAAACCTCCTTTACTTGATAAAACTACCGATTTTGCTTTGTGGAGAGTTGCTATGCAGGATCATCTTCGATATGGAAATGATGAGATGTTGGAGATCTTGGAGTATGGCTACCGAGTTGTTGACCTGAAGAATCTTAGTCCAAGAGAAGTCTATGACAAGAATCTCAATGACACAGCAACCGTATGCATAAGAAGAGGTATGACCGACAAGCAAAGGAGACCATACATACATATCACAAGTGCCAAGGAATTATGGGATACCATTGTGAGAACCAAGACCGGTACCTCCACTTTCCGGCTTGCTCGGTATGAAATTGCCAAGGGTCAATTGCAAAAAATTTGTATGGAGAAAGGTGAATCTCCCAAGCAACTACTTGAGCATCTCATGACTCTCACCGCCGACATTGAGTCATGTTAATGTGACAAGACTCAAGATGGATTCAACATGACTAAGCGAGTTCTCGTGGACAAGTTGCTTCATGCTCTTGCTCCATATCATCACCAAATGGTGTGGGACATAAGACAACACCGTGGATTCAAGGAAATGACTCCAGTTGACATCATATCCACTTTCCAACTATTTGAAGAGTCAAAGGCAAATGCCACAAAACATCTTGCTATGCATGGTACCTCAACATCAAAGATCAATCTTGCATTGAAGGCCAAGCATATATGTGAAGAAGAGCAAAGTGAATAAGAAGATGATGATGAGGAGGAGGATGGTGATGAGGATGGTGATGAGGTTGACTCAGATGAGAGCCCGTCATATGAAGACATTGCTCTCTTTGTTAAGAAGTTTAGCATGGGAAAATTCAAGGGAAGATTCTAGAAGAAGAAAGTGAGAAAATGCTACAACTGTGAAGAAACCAACCACTTCTCGAACGAGTGCCCTTATGAGAAGAGAGAAGATAAACCAAGGTTTCCCAAGACCTTTCCCAAGAAGAAGTTGCCAAATCCTTTGAACTCCAAGCTCAAAAAGAGGGATGGGAAACCAATGGTTGCACATGAAGAATCCGATCCCGATGATGTTAGTGGTGTTGCCGGAGTTGCTCAAGATTCTCAAAACACATTGAGGCTAGTCAACAAGAGTGGTGATGTTGTCACCTACAACTATATGAAGGACTACAAGGGCAACGCTCACAAGTGCCTAATGGCAAAGGCCGTGGTTGAAGATGGAGAGGACAAAAGCTCTCTTGACAAGGTCAAGGTAACCCCACGATCAAACCCACCTCTTGTCACTCCTCCTACTCCTAGTGATGAGTATCTTAATGCATAGGATAGTTATGAGGATGATGACATAGATGATCCTATGCTTGCTAAACTAAATAAGTTCATGTGCTCCCTCAAAGGAAAGAAGCTCACTATGTTTCGTATGCTTATGGGCATGGTGAGTAAGCACACCATCACCATTAAGGAACTCGAAACCCTCATCACCAAGGAAAAGGAAAATTATGAAATCCTTGAGCGGAAAGTCCAATATGAGGAAGCACCAAATGATGAACTATGCTTGAAAATTGGTGCAAACATTGATTTTCATACTAAAGATCTTGCCTCCTTGAAAAAGGATATTGACTCTTGCGAAGAGTTGATGAATGATAGAAGTAAGCTTGTGAAGTCTAATGTTTCTCTCTCTAAGGATTGTGAGCTCCTATCCATGTCCCTCAAGACTAAGGAAGAGAGATCACCCTTCTTATAAAGAGTTTTGAGATGCTCAAGCTTACCTATATTGAGACTCTAGCCAAGGCTTACTCTTCTCCTATTATCAATGTTGATGCTTGTACTGCTAACTCTAGTAGTGATCTAGCATCTATTCTTGAGGAGAATCGCTTTCTCAAGGCTCAAATCAAGAAAGGTCTCATGACACGTTCTCAAGGGCAAAAGAACCTTAATGAGGTTTTGAGCCAACACAATGAGGTGTTTGCCAAAGAGGGACTCAGGTTTAACCCAAGCACAAGCAAGAAGAAGACGTCCTCTCAAAAGTGCACCACTCCTCTAAAGAAAATTTTCTACGAGAAGGGCACAAGGTGAAAGGTAAAGTTGTTAGTGGGTAGGACACAAGGGGCATGCCCACTCTCAACAAGTCAAAATAGTTCATGCCTCCATCCTATGTACTTTGTAAGAATAAGGATGGAGAAGTTTATGCAAAGTTTGTTGGTCCTCGAAATGCATTCCAGTTTTATACTATTTGGGTCCCTAAGATCCTTGTGACTAACCTGAGAGGTCCCATTGCAAAATGGGTGCCTCTAACCATGTAATAATTGTGTGTAGGTTGCTTTCTCTGGTGGAGTAAAATGGGTGATTGATAGTGGATGTACCAATCATATGACCGGACATAGCAAATTGCTCTACGATTTCATGGAAGCTATTCAACCATTTATGAGCATTATGTTTGGTGGAGGATCAAAAGGACAGGTACTCGGTTTGGGCAAGGTGGCTACCACAAATGACATGTCTCTTGCAAATGTCATGCTTGTCCAATCCCTTAAATACCATTTACTTTTTGTTCGCCAATTGGCTTCTGTTGGTTATGATACACTCTTTGGACTAACGAATGTGAAAGTCTTTAAGAGATATACTCTCGAAGTGGCCTTTGTTGGAGAGTTGGATGGCAACCTTTACACAGTTGATTTCTCAAAAGAGAGCACATTCCATGCAACTAGTCTAATGGCCAAGGCCGACAAGGGGTGGCTATGGCATCACTGACTAGCCCATGTCGGCATGAGAAATCTTCAAGATCTCTTAAAGGGTAACCACATCCTTGGACTAACCAATGTCTCCTTTGAGAAAGATCGTGTGTGTAGAGCATGCATAGCCGGGAAGCAACATCAATCAAAGCACCCACCCAAGAATATTGTGTCTACTTCAAGTCCTTTGGAGCTCCTTCATGTGGATCTTTTTGGGCCTCCTTCATGGGATAGTCGTGGTGGAAAAAAGTATGGGCTTGTCATTGTTGATGATTAATCAAGATATACATGGGTCTTCTTCCTCAAATCCAAGGACGAGACGAAGATCGCCTTCATTGATTTTGCCAAGCAAGAACAACGCAAGTTTGACAAAGAAATCTTCGCAATAAGAAGTGATAATGTCTCTGAGTTCAAGAACTACACCTTGGAAGAGTTTCTTAGTGATGAAGGGATTGAGCATCAATATTTAGCTCCATACACTCCCCAACAAAATGGTGTAGCGGAAAGGAAAAACTGCACACTTGTGGAGATGGCAAGGTCCATGTTGGATGAATACAAGTCGCCACATAGTTTTTGGGTCGAGGTTGTCAACATCGATGCCATGCATCAAACCGGCTCTTCCTTTGCACTATATTGGAAAATACTCCATATGAGCTCCTAACTGGGAACAAGCCGAATGTCAAGTACTTTCATGTATTTGTGAGCAAATGTTTCATCCTCGACAAAAGAGAACGGTTAGGAAAATTTCAATCCAAAACCATTGAGGGCATATTTGTTGGTTATGGATCAAACTCTCATGCCTATAGAGTCTACAACAAATCCAATGGATGTGTTGTAGAAACTTGTGACGTGGTGTTTGATGAATTTAATGGCTCCCATGGGGAGCAAGTTGATCTAAGTGATGTAGGTGAAGAATATTCTTCTCAAGATATCTTGACCATGGGTGTTGGTGCACTTCTTCCAATGGAACAAGAACCTCATGATGATGAACAAGAAGATGGAAGCTTCACGCATCATCAAACTACTTCAACACCCTTACCACCACAAGCTCCTATTGCTCAACCAATGCCCATAGACCAAGTACAAGATGATGATCAAGTTCCTCTTCATGATAATCATCAAGAACAAGATCATCCTCAAGGTCAAGAACAAGAAAGTGCAATCATTGACAATGAACCTCAACTAATGCAAGATGAAGAAGAAGATCTTCCACCACACATTAATGATCCATATGTTGAGGACGTGGATGATGGACATGAAGTTGAACCTCGTGAAACTCTTACCTCCATCATGCTTCGTGTGGCCGGTCGTGTTGATATTGACAAAATTCTCACCGGCATATCGGAAGGTAGAGTCACTCGTAAACATTTGAAAAACTTTTGTGCTCACTTCTAATTTGTGTCTAGTGTTGAGCCTCTCAAGGTACAAGATGCATTGATGGCCAATGATTGGCTCGTTGATATGCAAGAAGAGTTGAACGGTTTTGTACACAACCAAGTGTGGTCATTAGTTAAGAGGCCAACTACCGAGCACAACATCATTGGAACAAAAAGGATTTTCAAGAACAAGCAAGATGAGAATGGTGTAATCATCTGTAACAAGGCAATGTTAGTGGCACAAGGATACTGGCAAGTTGAAGGTTTGGACTTTGGTGAGACCTTTGCCCCCATTGCCTGTCTTGAATCCATTCACATCTTACTTGCTTATGCTACTTTCAATGGTTTTACATTACACCAAATGGATGTGAAGAGTGCTTTCCTTAACGGTCCTCTACAAGTAGTATATGTATCACAACCACCTGGGTTCGTTGATCTCGATCACAAAGACTATGTGTATAAACTTCATAAGGCTTTGTATGGCCTCAAACAAGCACCTCGTGCTTGGTATGATCATCTTAAGAAGTTTTTACTCGATGATGGTTTTGTGAGAGGGGTGATTGATCCCACTCTTGTTACTAAGAGGGACAAGGGTGATTTGATCTTACGCCAAATCTATGTAGATGATATCATGTTTGGTTCTCCTAACATTCATTTGTGCAAGAGGTTTGCGGCTTCCATGACCAAGAATTTTGAGATGTCACTCAATGCGGATTTGCAGTTCTTCCTCGGATTTCAAATTCAAAAATTTCAAGAAGGAATTTTTCTTGTCTCAAGCCAAATACCTCAAGGATATCCTAGAGAAGTTTGGCATGTCTGATGCTAGTCCATGTAAGACACGCATGCCAACCAAAATTGTACTCACTTAAGACACAAATGGTATTCCTTTCGACCCATCTATTTACCGCTCTATGATTGGTTCATTGCTTTATCTTTGTGCATCTGGACCAGACATCATGTTTAGTGTATGCCTGTGTGCTAGATTTCAAGCTTCCCCTAGGGAAAACCATCATAAGGCGGTTAAGCATATTCTTAGATACCTTGTTCACACCCCAAAGTTGGGTCTATGGTACCCCAAGGATGCTAAGTTTGATCTCATTGGGTACACGGATGCGGATTGGGTTGGCGACAAAGTGGATCATAAGTCCACCTCCGGCGCATGTCAGTTTCTTCGATGCTCCTTGGTAAGTTTGTCCTCGAAGAAACAAAATTGTGTTACCCTCTCCACCGCAGAAGTTGAATACATTGCAACCGCCAGTTGTGCAACTAAATTACTATGGATGAGGCAAACTTTGAAGGATTACGGTATCACCTATAGACATGTGCCTCTTCTGTGTGATAATGAAAGTGCCATCAATATTGCTGAGAACCCCAAATATCAGACCCGCACCAAGCACATTGATATTAGGTATCACTTCTTGAGAGATCATGTGGAGAAGGTTGATATTGACATTGCTCATGTTGGCACAGATATGCACCTTGCAGATATTTTCACCAAGCCATTGGATGAAGCAAGGTTTTTTCAACTTAGGCGTGAACTTGGTATCTTGGAGCTTGACAATATTATGTGAAATATAGTACCCATTCATGCATGAACTTAATGTCTTGTCTTGATGTAGGCATATATTTAGGGGGGCGCATTCAATTCATGAGTGTTCTCACCCTACATAATGCATAAATAGAACAAACACTCTCAAAGTTATCATGGTTCTCGAACTATGGTGCTTTAACATGATGGAGTCGTGACTATGCACCCAAAGTCTTCATGTTTGCTACACTATGTTCCATATGCTCAAACATGGTGACCTCGGTCACCGCTTGTGAATTGCTTATATGGACATTTCTTTACTTAATATTGTTGGGTTGTTATTACATCTTAGTATGGCCTTAGAATATGCAGGTTTTCACCCCCTAAATCTCTAAAAACTCCTTGGCGGAGTCTATATCAATTATATTTGTTGGCCCCTTACAAATCTTTCCCTTTGCCTGGTTTTTCTGTCCAGTGGCCAGACATACGGCTCCTCATCCGGACATCTGGGCCCTGGGGAAAAATTCTTCTGCTGGTCAAAAACTTCCATCAAACATTCCAGTGGCCGGAGATCCGGGCCTTGAATCCACACCGGATATCCGGGCTTGTCCCCGGATGTTCGGCCCGTTGGCCTGGTTTTTCTGCTCTCTGACCTCCGCGTGTCGGATATTCGGGCCAGGACCCCGGATATTCGGCCCATCGCCCGCAACCACACATAACAGGGGCGGGGCTTGGGATTTGGGGGCAGTTTCCCCATTCTCTCCTTGTTGCTCTCCCCATCTTCTCAAACAGCCACCACCGTCGGGCTGTGCTCTGGCACTGCTCCGGCCTTCTCCTCCGTCCTCCAGCCCCGATCTCCTGCCCACGGATTCTCCTCCTCCCGATCTACGGTTCTATCCAATTCATTCCTTGGGTTGTGGTGAGAATCTCTCAGAGGGACTGGTGTATTGTGGGATTCACCACCGGAGTTCCTCATGGCACGTACCAGGAACTACGGCCCCGAGCACCCCGAGCCTTCTTCCCGGGGTATGGATGTGACCAAATCATCTTAGGGCTTCATTATCTATCATGTATATCTTGGCATATCTCTCTCTCTAGATTTTTGGTGTCCCTTACCTAAGCCTAAAAATCTCTCTATGTACTCGGCTAATCAACTTAATCATGGGCATGTCAAATTTTTTGATCTATCACTGGACTTGTTCTATGGTCATGATTGAAAATGTCCATCCCACTGTTTAATTTGTTTTACCATTGTTCATACTTGTTGGCTCCATCTCATCGGGACCTATCATTAACCATTTCAGTCGATCGCCAGCAAGGCTCAACCGACTCTGATGAGCATGCTCGGCCTAAGAAGAAGAAGACCACCACCAAGAAGAATAAGTGGGCTCCATCCATAAGTCCGCCGGCCTCGGATCCGGATGATAAGGAATATGTTGGGGAGGAAGAGGATGACTTTGCTCCAAGACACTCTGTTGGCCAGTCAAAACCAGGCACTCAAAGGGCACCGGTGCCTCCAGTACGTGGTACTGCCATGCCCGTGGTCCATGGTCGTCGCATCTCCATGGAGCTTCCCGATAATGGGTACCGCCTTCCACACGACTTCACCACCGTGGGGGCTGGTCCATACCTTGAGTTCCGACAGGATACCAACCAATATGAGATGGTGGCTGATGCCGAGGATCCTCAGTTCCGTACTCACATGCAACAAGATATGTACTCAAGTTTCGTCCATGGTCGTGGGCTTGCCCCTCACAAATACCTGGATCTTTAGTTCATGTGTGATCATCCTGCCATGTTCCCTGACAACACTGTCAAGATCATTGATGATATGACTCTAGGTCAAGCCATGACCTACAAGTGTGATTGGAATGAAACTGTTATCCTTCAGTTTTATGCCACCTGCTTCTTTGGGCCAGACCACACTCTCACATGGATGACTGATGACACTGTGTTGGGCATCACCTATGACCGCTTTGTTCAGATTTTGGGCTTCTCTGGTGTTGGTCATCACATTCACAGTATGGATCCTCGCTATAAGCCCAAAGGGATTGATGCGTGCATGGCTCTTCTTAAGCCCCCCTCTCAGCTCACTAAAGAGGTACATGCATATCCACCCAATGAGTCATCTATTTTTTGGTCTCCCTACTACATTCTCTATCAGTGTGTGCTTTGCACTCTCTATACGAAGAAGGGAGATCGCTCAAGGGCTCGCAACTACTGTATTGATCTAATGGTACGTATGCATGATGCACCTACTGAGCCTCCTGACACCGCTCACTATATTTGGCATGAGATTCATCTCTCCAGCTTCATTCAGATGCGTCAATTCCCACATGCTCCATTCATTCAGGCCATCATTGATCACACTGCTCCGTTTGAGGTTGCTAAGACCGTTGTGCATTCCATTTGGAAGCCACCCATCCACATGTGCATGGCTGCTCCTGGACCGGCTACTGCACCTCGACCACCTAGGAAGACTACTGGTGGGTCTCAGCCCACAAGTTCTTCCGTGCCTTCTTCCTCGACAGCTCCTCGTGGCCATCTTGCCTCTTTCTTAGGCAAGGCTCGGTCTGCTATTATGAAGGCAATCACATTCAAGTGTCAGCAAAATCATGATGTGCAGAAGCGCCTCATCATTTCAAAGAATCAGCTCAAGCAGCGCCTCCATGGTCGTGGGAGTCCCGTGAGTGATGATGATCCTCTTCCTGCGGCTCCGTCCACTTCCACCTTCGGTTTCCCGTCTCATGACGAGTACCCCGAGTTCTTTGTTGCTGATGATGACATCCGCCAGGAGTGACCGTGTCTGTTTAGTTCTTCGCCCCTTTTTACTTGTTGTTGTCAAAGGGGGGAAGTAGTATCTTAGGATAGTCGTGCTATGATGTGTTTGCTATTTGTGTTAGCTACTATTATTCTACCTATGGTACTTGATTGTGTGAGACTATGTTATTATGTTGCTACGTATGGTACTTGATCATTTGAGACATGATATTATCTTGTGGCTATGAAATGTTTTTAGTCTATGTGTTATGGTGGTCTCATATGTGCATGTCTCTCACATTTATATCTCTTTGAGCTACATATGCTACCATACGAAGATTGTGTTGTACATCCTAACATATTCATCTCATGCACACAATGAGGTGGAGCTAAAAGCAAATAGAAACATCAACATATTTTGTACTTCTGCTCTCATGTTTGTCAATACTAAGATTATTTATTGCATCTATGATACTACATGTATGATTGTCATCAATAAACAAAAAGGGGGGATTGAAAGAGCAATCATGCCCTTACAACATGTTTTGATGTTGATGACAATATACATGTAGGGGTCTAACAATGGTTGTCAAGTAAAACTCAGGTGTTAGCCCCAGGTTCATCTAAGTGTGTGGATCAAGAGCATACAAAGTGAGTTTACTCAAGGATGAAGCATAAAAATTGATTACATATTCGTTTTCTTGAGTATAGGATCCCGCACTATTAAGAGGGGATCGATAGAGTTAGTTAAAGGCTTACTCTTGCCACAAACCTCCTTGCCATATATGCACATGCTCCATCTTCATGCTTTTGTCTATGGGCTACCGGATGTCCGGGCTTCAAGCCGGATGTCCGGGCCTCACGCCGTATATCCGGCCTGATCGCCGGATATCTGGGCCTAGCTATCCAGAGAGCACTTTTGTGCTGTGCTGCTTGTCAGATGTCCGAGCTCCCAGTGCACTTCGGATTTCCGGGCTTGCCTGCCGGACGTCCGGCCTGTGCTATCCGGAGGGCGTTTCTGATTTGGTAAATTGCCGGATGTCCGGACTTGGCCCCGGATGTCCAGTCCCTATGTTTTCTGCTCTATTTCTGCCTTGCTCTTCGAGTGGCTTGCCAGGCCGGATGTCTGGCCCCTGGCCCGGATGTCCGGCATGCCTGTTCACTTGCACTACAATGGCCATATTTGTGCTCACACTATATATGGCCTTCTTCCCCATGGGAGAGGGTTGACCATTCACTTTGAGCAAAACCCTAGAACACATTTCACTCTTTCTCTCACTCCTCCACACCAAATCTTAGATCCCTAAGGGATTTGAGGGCATTTGAGAGAAGTTGTCTGATCAAGTGATAGATCCACTCCTTCCCCTTCTTTGCACCAATGGAATTCGTGATTTGAGCAAGTCTTGAGATTTTCCCCATCGTTCTTGTTACTCTTGGAGGTTGGAGACTCCTAGGCGGTAGGAGTCTTTCGGAGAGGAATCGAGCATTGTGATTACCACCGGAAAATTTTGTGAGGGTTTGGAGACCACCCCAAGGTCTACCACTAGTGGTTGAGAAACACCTCCGTGGTGTTGTCTCAAAGGGAGAATAGGGTGAGCCTTCGTGGCGTTGGTGTGCCTTCGTGGTAACATCCACCTCTCTAACGGTGACGTAGCTTCCCTCCAAGTAAGTGAACATCGGTATACGTCCTTGTCTCCTGGAGTTGTGGTTATCCCTAACCGTAACTCTCTACTTGTGGTTACTTGTCTCTTAGCACTTACTTATATCATATTGTGCTTGCTTACTTACATACTTGTGTTACTTGTTTATCTTGCTTAGCTCTTAGCATCACACTTGCAATTGTTAGGATCACTTTCATATTCCGCATTATTGCCTAAAATTGCTAAGTAATAATTAAAATTTATAATTGTACCTATTCACCCCCCTCTAGGTCCATCTCGATCCTTTCAATTGGTATCAGAGCCTCGTGCTCTATTCTTGTGGCTTAACCACCCTAGAGTGAGATGAACCCCGATGGTTCTCCCCTTGTTGGAGATCTGAAGAATACGGGCATGGCTTCAACGGAAGCCAAGTCCTTCACTGCAAAGGATCTGGAACGAGCTCTTGTTAAGAAAAAGGTGGAGCATGATGCCTCTCTTGAGGCTTTGGTCCAAATGAGGTTAGCCACACTAACCATGATGCTTGCACCACTTTCTGGTGGTGCGGCCTCGAGGCCAGCTGTGCCTACTCCCTCACTTGGCCAATAACCTCCTAGCAATGAACACTCCAGTGTTCCTTGGCTTTATGCAAGACCTCAAATAGAGAAACCTAAGTATAACCTTCAAGGAAAACCTCCTTTACTTGATGAAACTACCGATTTTGCTTTGTGGAGAGTTGCTATGCAGGATCATCTTCGATATGGAAATGATGAGATGTTGGAGATCTTGGAGTATGGCTACCGAGCTGTTGACCTGAAGAATCTTACTCCAAGAGAAGTCTATGACAAGAATCTCAACGGCACAGCAACCATATGCATAAGAAGAGGTATGACTGACAAGCAAAGGAGACCATACATACATATCACAAGTGCCAAGGAATTATGGGATACCCACTACAAAAAAAGACACATCTGTGACATTTTGGGCCGAACGAAAAAAAATATGTCATACTTATGAAACTTCTATGACGATAATTGTGACAAAAACCTGTATCATCATATATGTGGTGGGCTCCTACTTCTATGAAAAAAATCATGACAAAAATGGGCTTTTCATCCTGGGCGGGCGGGAGACGCAGCTGCATGACATTCTTTGGGCCGTCCATGACAGAAAAAACCATGGTAGAAGCGAGGGCGAGGAAAATATCGGGGTGTTCCCGGTTACGGTGGGTGGTCGGGGCCGAGTGATGCACGGAGGTTTGCGTGTTTCTCTCGTACATGCACGCACGTGGGTGCGAGGCGTTGGGCTCTAACTGAACCCAAGCGATGTGTTCGCCTACTGAACCTGAGCAATTTCCCTGCAGGCTACGCATTATTGAACCTAAGCAATCGATCGATGGCTATTAATTGAACCCGATCGAGCAATTCCTTCGCTACTACTGCTAACTGAAGCCGATCGATGCTGCCTCTGGATGAACAGTGAGCGTTGCTGGGGGGTGGATGAATAGTTCCCGATGGGGGTGGATGAACAGGACCCCGTGGTGTTGCCTCTGGATGAACAGGACCCCGATCGATTGAGCCGGTAGGGGCTGGATGAACAGGACCCCGTGGAGGGCTGGATGAACAGGACCACCCTGTGGAGGGCTGGATGAACAGCAGACGGTGGAGGGACAGATGAACAGTAGCCCGTGGAGGGGTGGTTGAACAGGAGCCCGTGGAGAGGGCTGGTTGAACAGTAGTCGGTGGAGTAGCGTGCGGTGGAGGCTGGATGAACAGGAGCCCGTGGATGAACAGTCGCAGGTGGAGGCTGGAGGAGGTCGACGGTGGATGAACAGTAGCATGTGGAGGCTGGAGGGGGTCGACGGTGGAGATGAACAGTATCCCGTGGAGTCCCGTTTTGCGGTACGCCACACCCCTTCCGATGAACAGGACCCCAATTTTTACAGTAGCGCTCCAACACAAGTCCATTACTTCCATTTTGCGGTACGCCACACCCCTCCCAATCAACAGGACCCCGTTTCGGCCGTAGGAGGTCTGTTTCCTCCGTTTTGCGGTATGCCAGACCCCTCCCGATGAACATGATCCCGTTTCGAACGTGGCCGGTCGAACACAAGGCCGTTTCTTCCGTTGTGCGGTACGCCAGGCCTCGTTTCCATCGGTTATTCCGTCCAAGACGGTTGGCTCCCACGCGTTCTGTTGCCTCCCGATGAACACGAGGCATTTCGTTGCCTCCCCATGAACACGACGATGACGTAGTTTCTCCGTTCCGACCCAGCCATGTACACGAGCATTGGCCGTACGTATGCGCAAGTAGGCGTTCGAGACCCTGCCCATATGTACGTACGTGGCCATATTTTCTTTCTTGCACCCTGGCCGCTGTACGTATATGTACATGCTACATGCGCGCCTCTACTACGACACGTGCGAGTCTACATCGACCAGTCTGTACGTACACGTTCGCAACCAGAATGACAACACTATGTACGCTTCGACCAGGTGGGTCCCGACTGTCAGGCACTTCCTTGCGTGAGAAGATGTAGCTGGTGGGTCCGAGCAGTCAGGGGGCGAATCGTTTTTTTTTGCCCGGACGCAGTTCCTTGTGTGTGAAGATGTAGCTGGTGGGTCCCAGCAGTCAGGGGGGAAACATTTTTTTGCAAAATATGGTGGCCCGTCCGGTCGGTCCCTACTGTTAGATGGAGGAATAATTATTTTGCGCGTAATAAGGAGGCACTTCCTTGCAGCCGCCGTGGACCCAACTGTCAGCCTCTCCACATACAGTACTCTTCAGATGGAAGTCGTTCCTTGACCACGTTGACCACGCCACGCCGAGTGCACCAGGGCGATGGACGACGGCGAGGCCTAGAAAGGGGACGACGCAGAGCCGGGGAAGACACGGCAGTGGATGCCCACGCGGAAAGGAGTACGAGGGTTCACTGGTTCGGCTGCGGTGTGAGGCTGCCATCACCGCAGAATAATAGGGGTGTGGGTGAGTAGAGGGATGCCCTGGCCAGCGGTGGGAGTAGTAGGGGCGGTGAGGCCTGTGCGTCAGCACAGCCGGCCATAGGAGGCGGGAGCAGGCGGTCCCGCCGGCGCTGGATTTGGCGGCTGGAGCAAGAAGATCAGAGATTGAAGAAACACGACGGCCATTGGATTGACATCCAACGGTTACGTCTGCTAGAATCGTTTGTTGACGTATATAATAACTAAAAAAATCTTGCATACGTGTCAACTTAATAGGCTCACAAGTGAGACCATTCCCTCTTTTTTTAATAATTTATATATAGCTCATTGCGACTTCTTATGCAATTTATTGCAGTCCGTTTTTTGGTTGGCCAGCGCCAATTTCGCATATTTCTGTGGGTTCCAAACTATTTTTAATACCGAAATGTCGAGCCAGATTTAAAGTACTTTGAAGATATATTTAAATTAGGCCAATGCCTAGTGAAATAGGAATCTGAAAATGTGAAAAAAATTCAGAAATTATAAAGTAATTGCCAATTTGTCATCTGTTTTTATATTTTCAACTCATTTCATATTACTTTCAAGATTTGTAGGCGTCTTGAAAGAGTTGCAGCCCATCAGAGCGTAGAAAAATAAGTAGGCCTGGATTGGGTATTCTTCAGAAAAAATAAAATGGGCTCATTTTCACAAAGAAAAAATAGTTGGGCTGGTCACATGGTGAACATAAAATATAAGCCTGGGCTAGACGGGCCACAGCCCAGTTCAAGCCCTGCTCCGTCTCAACAATAACAAAAAATACTGCTCGAGCAGCTACGTCCCAGGTGTCAGTCGATCTTGTGTTGTTCTCTTGTCTATTGACTATATACGCTCACAATGTCGTGGGTCCCATATGTCATGAAAACACTAGGAGGAAGCATTTTATTTTTCCATACGCTGACATGGTGGGCCCCTACTGTCATCCTATCCACGTACTTCTACCGATTCCTGTTGTTTGTTGACCACGTTGACAATGCGAGAGGGCGGCGCCGCGGTGAGCGCACCAAAACGCACGGTGGACGACGACGAGGCCTCGGACGTCGGTGTTAATGATTTAGGAGACGGTGGGGCGGCGATGCGTGCGCTGAGGCGCAACCAACCATGGGAGGCAGAAGAAGGCGGCACTGCCGGCGCTGGTTTGGTTTTGGCGGCAGGAGGAAGATATGACTGAAGAAACATGATAGACTGTAAAAGCAGCAGGAGTACTTAACAACCTTAACTGAAACCAGCAGGGGCACTTGACAACCATAGCTGAAAGCGGTATGAGTACTTATACAGGTTCAACTGTACAAAGCACGCCTAGAACAGTGCTACTTTGCCTACAGTTAACCAAGGTTGAGGCCGCCAAGCCCCAGGACAAGGCCCAGGCGCCACCCCACGCATCCACAACCTTCTGAAAGTGACTTCATCTTGCAATATGGTCAATAAACAGGATATTCGCTTTAGAGCCATGAAAAAGTAGGAACATAATCTTCTATCCTATTCTCCAAGATGGATGGGCCTTTATTATTTGAGACCACCCATGAATAAGTATCTTTTCACCTCCAAGGGGAATGGAGTAGGTCGACATAAACATCATGTTGTGACCAAGCGCAAGTCTGACCCGACAATGGTCAGGCATCTGTATAGGAACAATAGAACTGGGCAGTTTCTGTTTCAAGAAGATTACAACTGTAAAATTGTGTATAAGCAATAGTTTATGAACACCATATATAACAGAAAATAGCTTGTACCATAAGTTTCTCGACAAAGTTGGACCTATTCAACGAGTGCAGCAGTATCACACATATCCCACGTGGCCTTCCACCATTGAAACGCCCCACAAGGACCTCAAGACGATCAATAAAGTGTAGGAACTTGTGGATGTCGTCCCAGTCAACTTCAGTGCCATCAGTAACAGCCGAGTTGTTACAGAATAACAAACGAGCAGTCTGCTTAATTCTGAAAAAACCTACATGTGCGACCAATTATAAGAAAATATTAGTTAGAAGTAGCATCTTAGTGAGAGATTCGTTGCCACTTCTAAAGTTAAATTGTGATTAGTTAGACAAAACAGGTGGATTAAGAAGTAATCGAGGCAACAAGCAAGAACCAGATACAGAACTAACATGGATGAACAATTGGAACGACGTCGGGGTGGAAGATCGCAGTGATGGTGAGACCAGGTTCTGCTATTTCCATCAACATTCGTGCACCAATTTTCAGTCTGTAACACTTGAGAAAGTTTATCCAAGTTCGTCCATAAAAAAAGCAGAGATCTTGTTGGTTCATGAACCCAACTCGAAACTTATATCCATGGCTTGTCTTCACTATGATCATTAAACTGGTGTATTCAGTTATGGCAAGGGCGAGCATCTTGAGTACATGTGTTCTGGCAGAGCAACTAATGCACTATAGGAAAAATAATATGTGAACACAATGTATTCCCTATCCAAATCTAGAAATAACTTCCTCCTTCACGTCAGTGTTGACCATCGTATTGGTAGTACCTTTTATCCAAATATAGCAATCCAAATTTCCAAATTAGTTGACAGCATGTTCAAAAAACCCCACCCTCCCGGATAGAAAAGAGGATTCTAGGAACATATTGTGCGTGTTTTAAAATCATGTACTAGGATGAGAGGGAACAAGTGTCGCGTCTCGCCGAGGGCACAGAAACATGTAGGGTCCTGACACTTTGGGCACTGCAAATGAAACACACTAGATTCAGTAGGAAGAAAAATGCATCAAAGGCGGCGGCTGCCATCCTAGGATTACCCGCGACCAAGGGACTTGGATTTATCGGGGATGGATGAAGAATTTGTACCTGGTTCTCCATGAGAAAACCCTATGCAATCGCCGAGAGGGGGTTTTCTCTGAACAAGCAGATGAGAGAGAAGGGGATTCAGGCCTAGTGAAATATTGCCGCTTCATCCGTCCAGCTTACTGCTAAAGCTGGAAAGGGGGGGTTTGTGATTTGACGGCTCATTGGACATTACTGCGGTGCTATAACCGGGGTGTGTCTACCGTGCAGTTGTGCACTCTAATTTATGCATATGGCACGTGGACCCCGTTGACGGATGCCCCACATATCAGCGAAAGGAAGTAGAAAGACATGAGTAACTAGTTACACATAAATATATTTTTGACAGAGAGATACTCCCTCTGTAAACAAATATACAAATCTTTTATATCACAACTTTATACATAAGAAAAATCAAGGGGAATATATATAACATATATAATTATAAAAAACAGAGTTGTTTTTAACACAGTATAGACGAGTTGGTGATGATGGTGTGCCTGCCATCCTACAATATCGGTCGTCTGATTTATATCTGACAGATAGGAAGGAAACTATGGCAATTTGGCAAAAAGGTACCCACACACCTCTCCACATTTGCAAATAAGGCCTTCCCTCGTTTATCCTTTTCTCTCACAAGATAAAATACTCATACAAATACATCTTGATGTTACGTGCAACGCATGGGCATTATGGGGGTTCAGTTGAGAATATAATAGTCAGACAGGCTCACAGTTCTGGACTTTGGGCCGCAAGCCCACCCTGCATGTTTGGGGGGCCATGTGTTCTACCTCAGCGCTTTTCATATTGTAAGCGATCGTTACGGCGCTGGTTTTAGATGTTGTCGCAAGGCGAATACACAAAATTGAATAAAGCACGGCAGCTGTTGGAATGAAATCGAATGATAGTTCCTAACCAGGAATGAGAGTTGCAATTCTACCAACGATATACCATGTGATAAATAATACTGTCGTATTACTTAAACACACAGGAAACCTGTTTCACCATGCCAGATTATTACATCAAAATATCTCGGAGGATAGATCAGTTCGGCAGTTGCGTGCTGCTACTGAAGAATTTCAAAGTTGATTTGGACCAGCTCTCCTTGCCGAGAAAGTTTGATTTTGAGATCATCCCCTACCACAAGATATGATTTAGAATTGAACCTTGACCATCCTTTAGCATCAATCCTCATGTGACCATCCTTTGTACTTACGGTATATTGAGCAAGCTCATTCACATCAAGATTGCGCATGGTAAGAGAAACTTGGCTGCTGTCGCCCAGATTGTTGAACGACTCCCTCGTTCCTCTAGGAATTCTCTGTTTGCAAACAAGAAGACATACCCAAACAGTTAGATCAACACATTGAATCATGCGAAACAACATGGAAAGAAAAAAGAACGAAGCACTTGGGCGGCCAATGCTTACCAAGAAGGTGGACATGTCGGTTTTTGTAAGGACTTTGGTATATGAAGTGCGAACTGCAGCACAGTCTGTTGGCGGTGCAACTGCTCATTCGGTTGCCGCTGCACGGGCCGGAGCAGATGCAAGTGCAAGTGTTGGTGCAGGTGCCGAAGCCGCAACTGCTGTCAGAGATGGTGCTTCTTGTAGAGCTGGTGCCGATGTCGGAGCAGGTGCTAGTGTCGATGCCCGATCCTCCGGTAGATCAGCCTGATCCGCTGACACGGTCGGTGATGAAGCTATGTACCTAGGGTAGGGTCATGGACCTGTCCTAACTGCCCTATCCAAGGACATCTCTAGAAGAAATCACTTTTCAATCGACTTGGAGGTGTTCCACTCGTCAGACTCGAAGACACTCGACCAAGAAGCAATCACTCGACCAAGATCCAACCACTCGACGGCCAGGAGACCTAAAGTCACTCCGCACGCTAACGGTCGGTCATTAAGTAGTTTTTATGGTCATCATAGCACTTTATTAGGGGCGTTACCAGTAACGCCCGACCTTAATGTATTTGAAACCATGCATAACTGAGGGCTGGAGGGGTCTGGCGAACTCTATATAAGCCACCCCTCCTCAGTGTAAAGGGTTCGCACCCCTGTAATTCATACACACATAATCCAGTCGACCGCCTCCGGGCTCCAAGACGTAGGACTATTACTTCCTCCGAGAAGGGCCTGAACTCGTAAACCTCGTGTGCTTACAACTACTCCATAGCTAAGATCTTGCCTCTCCATACCTATCCCCCTACATTACTGTCAGACTTAGAACCACGACAGTTAGCGCCCACCGTGGGGCATCACGTCTATCAAGGCATGATGCAAATGGTTATTTCTTCAATATTCGGCAGCGGATCAGCGACCATCGCCAGAGAAATTGGCCGCTGGATGTCTGGCCATTGTGCCATTCACACAAACAAGACGATCAGGGAAGTATCCATTCGATCTAGTCTTTTTACAATAAATCGTCTAACAATGAGTTTATCTTTTGCTTCTATAGGATCAGACACATCCATGCATGACCGACCATGAAGCAGAGAAGAAGAGAAAAGGACAAGTCGTTCCCCATATTTCTTACCATCTCACATGATCATTGCCATTGGCAACCGCCACAAACGCCCTTCGGCCTTATCTACGACGCGGTCGGCGAGCTCGTACAAACGCCCTCCGGCGCGGTTCGCCGCGTCGTCTCCGGCTTCGTCTACAACACCGTCGGTGAACTCGTACAAACGCCCTCCAGCGTGGTCCGCGGCGTCGTCTCCGGCCTCGTCGACGGCCAGCTCATACAAATGACCTCCGGCGCGGTCCGCCGCGTCGTCTCCGGCCACGTCTACAGCGCAGTCGTCGAGCCCACGGACACGACCACCAACGTGGTCTGCCTCTCATCGTTTCCGGCCTCGTCTACGACGCCGTCGTCGAGCTCTTGAACATGGCCACCGGCACGGTCCGCCCCATCGACATCTCCGGCCTCATCTACCACGTCGTCGTCGGACTCCCACGCATGGCCACGGGCCACCTCCTCCCGCCGGCGTTGATCGCTCGGCGACTGGTCACGCGTTTGTCACGCGTGCATGCAGGTTCCTCGTCTCGCATATCCCACTTGCCACTTGCATGCACATTAAGAACCAAGAAAGGAAACTACTTTGATTGTCAAATCAATGTCAATTAGTGCATGGTGAAGAGAAGAAAATTGCCATTACATGCAGCAACGCGTATCCCACTTGCATGCGCTTTAAGAATGGAAGGACGTGGGCCTCATTACTCTGCGAGGAGTTAATTGGCTGCCCTAGTCAATCCACCACTTGATGAGGATCTCTAACGTAAATTATGGCCAGACGAAGCTCGTTGATAGGCGGATCACTCGGATGAATTTTATGCTTAAGTGGGTTGTTTACTCCGACAGCTAACCTGCCCAGGACGGGACTGGAGCGCACCCGGCGCGGTGCAAGAACTGGAGATGGGCACTCCTCGTCACCCGACTGCTCGACGCGGTGCACACACGCGGCGGCTCCTCCCCCGGCATCAGCCTCTCGGCGGGCAACTCCCGCGGCGGGAAGTAGCCGGAAGCTGGAGGTTGACCGCACCCCGGACGTGCAGCTGCTCTTCCTGCCTATTGGATCACCAACACGGATCATTCACTCGGCCACCCGCACGTCGTCACTCGACTCCGTCCGTGCGCCATCGCTCAGCCAGACGCGTCTTCATCGCCACTCGGTTGGACACACCAGCATCACTTGGCCGCCCCAGCATCGTTACTCCGCGGCGCGTCGTCACTTCGTAGGATATGCCTATATCATCCGGATCTCCCATGCGTCGCCATTCTCCGGAACGCGTCGACATTCTGTTTGTCGCCACTCCACGGATCGCGTCTACATCACTCGACGCACCGCGCATCGTCACTCCACAGCACGCGTTTACATCACCCGGATGCCCCGCACGTCATCACTCTGCAAGACGCATCTACGTCACTCGGATGCCCCGCACGTCAGCACTTTATGGGACGCGTCTACGTCACTCGGACGCCCACTCGTCACCACTCCGCGGGTCACGTCAACATCATTTGAACGCACCACGCATCGACACTCTGCGGGACGCATCTACGTTACTCGGATGCCCCGCGCATCATCACTCTACGGGACGCGTCTACGTCACTCGAACGCCCCGCTCGTCGCCACTCCGCGGGTCACGTCATCACCACTCGGCCGCCCCGTGCGTCGTCACTCGGTTGGTCACCTCCTAACCACTCGTCCGCCCCGCGCGTCGCCATCGGTTGGTCACCTCATAACCACTCAG
>NC_041386.1:492922445-492929817 GCF_002162155.2 Triticum dicoccoides | reverse complement strand
CGCGCGTCGCCACTCGATTGATCACCTCATAACCACTCGGTCGCCCCGCGCGTCGCCATAGGTTGGTCACCTCATAACCACTCGGCCGCCCCGCGCGTCGCCATCGGTTGGTCACCTCATAACCACTCGGCCGCCCCGCGCGTCGCCATCGGTTGGTCACCTCATCACCACTCGGCCGCCCCGCGTGTCGCCATCGGTTGGTCACCTCATCACCACTCGTAGCGATTTGTTGGAGGAGTTGCGATCTTTTTCGACCCAAATCATCATAGTTTTTGGCGGAGTTTTGGTGGAGGGCCGCGAGATCCGTCTCGGCGCGCTCACGTTCATCGCCGATGACTCCGCTTGGCTTCAGGAGGCTCCGCTCGACGTGGACGCACTCCCTGTCCATGGGGCAACACACTTTCGCGCGTGCGTCCGCGGCATCCTCTTGCGGCAACCGTCGACCCATTATCGGTCGGCCCCTATGTTGTCCTCCCTCCCTGTTTCCAGCCGGCGCAAGCGCTCCGGTCGGTCGAGACTTCAGCGGTGGGTGAGACACGCGGTGGCACGCCAGTCGGCCACCCCTCAAGTCGCGGCGATCGAGCCCGACGAATTCCTCTACGGCCTGTTCGACTGGCTCCGCAGAGACCGCATCCGAGTGCGACAGCAGTGATCCGGCGGCGGAGGTTCTGATGGTTGATGGACCGTGCAGTGCTCCCGGTTTTCCCCGCACCGACGGAGGCACAGGTGGAGGCGACCCATCGCATCCCCATGAGGAATATCTCCCCGAGCCTCTCACGTCGCTGCAGAGAGAAGAACTTCGTCGCCAGAACATGGATGCACTGCACACTCCTATCGTTGGAGAAACCCCTAAGGCTCGTGCCTTGGAGGACGCGCGCCTGGCAAACTTGGTTGAGCGCACTTGACTGGAGAACCTCCAGCGAGCACTCGACGAGCGTGGGCGTCAACGGGTTCCAGAATCCAGTCGACGTCAGCTCTTTCCGCCCCCGCAGGTATATCGAACTCCGATTCAGAATTTAGCAGCTGCAGCCCGTCAGAGTCAATTCAGCCTTCCCAGTCAGAGGCTGGCAGAGGCTTGCTGTAGATCAAAGCGTTACTCCGGGCAGCAGGAGACCAGAATTCCACTGTTTCTCAGTCGCGGAACAGGATTCATAGCAGATCCATTGCTGCAGACACAGTCCAGTCGGCTCATAGCCCAAGATCGCCCCCGAGGCGTGAGGGACGTGGGGACCGGCATGATCAGTACGGAAACCGTGAGCAGTATGATCACCGATTCGATCGTGACGATCGACGTCAAGTGCCCACCCCTCCCCCGAGGAGTGGATCGTATGTGCCTCGACAGCAGGATGACAGGCGCCCTCATAGTGTTGGGCGAAGGATTCCAGTCGACCCCAGGGAACCAGGCTTTGATGCGAGATCCATTCTCGTTCAAGGTTTGGACGACAGGAACAGAGCTCACTGAGAAGGTCACGACAGAGATGCACCTACCAGCAGCAGAGTACATGTTTCAGGGCCAGAGTGCTTTAGTAGAGCCATCAGGGCCGCTGTGATTCCTCCCAACTTCAGGTTGGCGACTGGAGTCAGTAAGTTCACTGGTGAGTCCAAGCCCGATACTTGGCTTGAAGACTACCGAGTGGCTGTCCAGATTGGCGATGGCAATGATGAAGTGGCCATGAAGCACCTGCCTCCCATGTTGAAGGGCTCGGCCAGAGCATGGCTGAATCAGTTATCACCCAGCAACATTTACACTTGGGAAGATCTCGCCCGAGTGTTTGTCACTACATTTGAAGGAACATGCAAGCGACCGGCAGGACTGACGGAACTGCGGTCTTGCGTGCAGAAGCCGAGTGAAACCTTGAGGGATTACATCCAGAGATGGATCACGTTACATCACACGGTAGAGAATGTGCCTGATCACCAAGCAGTCTGTGCCTTCAAAGAAGGCGTCAAGTACAGAGAACTGAATCTGAAATTCGGTCGAACCGGAAATATGTCTCTGAATCGGATGATGGAGATTGCCACCAAGTACGCTAATGGTGAAGATGAGGATCGACTCTGGAGTGGCAAGCACAAGTCAGTCGCCCAAGAAACAGGAGGAGGAAATTCCAATCGGAAACAGAAGCGGAAAGCCGAGCCAGCTGCTCCTGGGGAAGCCTTGGCTGTAACTCAAGGAAAGTTTAAGGGGAAACCCAAAGGGCCTTGAAACCCCAAGAAAGTTAAAGATCAAGACGGAAATGATGTGTTGGATCTGCCATGTCACATCCACACCAAGAAAGATGAAGAGGGTAAGCTCATTTACCCGAAACATACCACTCGACAGTGTCGGCTCTTGATCCAGCAGTTCCAGGGCAAACAGCCCAAAGATAAGGAAAAGGAGTCAGACAAAGTTGAGGACAAGGAAGACAGTGATGATGGATACTCCCAGGTCAATTCCACCTTGATGACTTTTGCTGAGGATCGACTCCGGAGCGGCAAGCACAAGTCAGTCGCCCAATAAACCGGAGGAGGAAATTCCAATCGGAAACAGAAGCGGAAAGCCGAGCCAGCTGCTCCTGAGGAAGCCTTGGCTGTAACTGAAGGAAAGTTTAAGCGGAAACCCAAAGGGCCTTGGAACCCGAAGAAAGTTAAAGATCAAGACAAAAATGATGTGTTGGATTTGCCATGTCACATCCACACCAAGAAAGATGAAGAGGGTAAGCTCATTTACCCGAAACATACCACTCGACAGTGTCGGCTCTTGATCCAGCAGTTCCAGGGCAAACAGCCCAAAGATAAGGAAAAGGAGTCAGACAAAGTTGAGGACAAGGAAGACAGTGATGATGGATAGCCCCAGGTCAATTCCACCTTGATGATTTTTGCTGATGTTGAAAGCAAAAGTCGACTGAAAGTTATCAACCGTGAGGTGAATATGGTTGCTCCGGCGACACCCAGTTATCTGAAGTGGTCTCAGACTGCCATCACATTCGACCAGTCCGATCACCCAACGCACATTGCCACCCCTGGGAGGCAAGCTTTGGTGGTCGACCCAATTGTTGAAGGCACTCGACTGACCAAAGTCTTGATGGATGGTGGCAGTGGTTTGAACATACTGTATGCTGAGACGTTGAAAGGGATGGGCATTCCGATGTCCAGACTCAGTACCAGCAACATGAGTTTCCATGGAGTCATTCCTGGGAAGAAGGCTGAGTCACTCGGCCAAATTGCTCTTGATGTGGTTTTCGGTGATTCCAAGAATTACCGCAAAGAAAAGTTGATGTTCGAAGTTGTGGATTTCCGGAGTGCTTATCACACTATTTTGGGCAGGCCAGCTTACGCACGCTTCATGGCTCGACCATGTTATTTGTATCTGAAGTTGAAGATGCCTGGTCCCAAAGGTGTGATCACTGTTACGGGCAATCAGAAGAAAGCAGAAGAGTGTTTTCAGAAAGGCTCAAAGATCGCTGATGCTCAGATGGCAGTGGTGGAGCTGCAGGAGTACCAGAAAACTGCAGACCTGAGTGATTTGTTGCGAGCCAAGAAGCCCGCTACAGAATCAGCTTTTCAGTCGTCTAGTGAAACGAAGCCGGTTCACATTCACCTGACCGATCCCAGTGCTGCTCCGACTCATATCTCAACAACACTCGACTCCAAATAGGAAGAAGCGCTCATCCAGTTTCTCCGTGAGAACTGGGACATCTTCGCATGGAAGCCTTCTGGCATGTCGGGTGTTCCTAGGGGGCTAGCTGAGCACCGCCTACGAGTTGACTCGAAAGTGAAACCCGTCAAAGAACATCTCCGACGGTCCGTCATCCAGAAGAGAAAGGCTATTGGTGAGGAGGTGGCTCGGCTCTTAGCAGCGGAGTTCATCCGAGAGATTTACCACTCCGAGTGGCTCGCCAACGTTGTCATGGTCCCCAAGAAGGACAAGTCACTTCGCATGTGCATTGACTTTAAACATATCAATCGGGCCTGCCCGAAAGATCATTTTCCTCTCCCCCGCATCGACCAGATAGTCGCCTCGACTGCGGGATGTGAGCGACTATCTTTTTTAGACGCTTATTTCAGGTACCATCAGATCCGTTTGTATGGACCTGACGAGATCAAAAAAGCTTTCATCACTCCATTCGGGTGCTTCTGTTATGTTACCATGCCATTCGGCCTCAAGAATGCCGGAGCCACATTCATGAGGATGATTCAGAAGTGTTTGCTCACTCAAATTAGTCGGAATGTGGAAGCATACATGGATGATATTGTGGTCAAGTCACGGAAGGGTTCCGACCTGCTGACTGACCTTGCTGAAACCTTTGCCAACCTCAGGAGGTATGATATCAAGCTTAATCCATCAAAGTGCACAATCGGAGTTCCTGGCGGAAAGTTACTCGGTTTTCTCGTTTCCGAACGGGGAATCGACACCAATCCAGAAAAAGTCGGTACTATACTCCGGATGAAACGTCCTGTGTGCGTGCACGATGTCCAGAAGCTTATTGGTTGCTTGGCCGCTTTAAGTCGATTTATCTCTCATCTCGGTGAAAAGGCATTGCCTCTTTACCGATTGATGAAGAAGTCAGACAAGTTCGAGTGGACTCCTGAAGCTGATGCAGCGTTTGCAGAGCTCAAAGCTCTGCTCTCTAGCCAGCCGATGCTTGCTGCCCCAATCAGCAAAGAGCCTTTGCTGCTTTACATTGCAGCCGCAGGACAAGTCGTCAGTACGGTACTTACGGTCGAGCGGGAAGAAGAAGGAAAAGCCTTCAAAGTTCAGTGCACAGTATATTATGTTTCTGAAGTTTTGACCCCGTCGAAGCAAAGATATCCTCATTATCAGAAGCTTGTATATGGGATTTATATAACCAAAAAGAAGGTTGCTCACTACTTCTCTGATCATTCCATTATAGTCGTCAGCAACGCTCCATTGTCAGAGATCCTGCACAACAGAGATGCAACTGGTCGAGTGGCAAAATGGGCGATTGAACTCCTTCCTCTAGATATCAAGTTTGAGGCAAAGAAAGCTATCAAGTTCCAAGCAATAGCAGATTTCATCGCCGAGTGGATTCAACAACAACTGCCGACTCAGGTTCACTCGGAGCATTGGACCATGTTCTTCGACGGTTCCAAAATGCTGAATGGTTCTGGTGCCGGGGTAGTATTGGTCTCCCACCGAGGAGATAAGCTCAGATATGTTCTTCAAATCCACTTTGATTCCTCCAATAACGAAGCAGAATATGAAGCACTTTTATATGGGTTGCGCATGGCCATTTCACTCGGCGTCCGTCGCCTCATGGTCTATGGCAACTCAGATTTGGTGGTTAATAAGTGATGAAGGAGTGGGACGTCAGAAGTCCGGCCATGACTGGTTATTGCAACGCAATGAGAAAGCTGGAGAAGAAATTCGAGGGGTTAGAACTTCATGACATACCCCGACTGAAAAATCAAGCAGCTGATGATTTGGCAAAAATAGGTTCCAAAAGAGAAGCCATTCCCAGCAATGTGTTTTTGGAACACATCCACACGCCGTTAGTTCAGGAGGATCCCTTCACTGAAGAAGCCCCGCAGCCAAAACGTGCCACGGATCCGATTGAAGTTGAAGTTCCAGCTGTGGTCGACCTGATCATGGAAATTTTGGTCATCACTCCTGACTGGACGGTACCGTACATCGCGTACATCCTAAGGAAAGAACTCCCAGAGGACGATGAAGAGGCTCGACAGATCATCCATCGATCCAAGGCCTTTATAGTCATAAAGGGACAGTTGTATAGAGAAAGCGCGACTGGAGTCAATCAGAAGTGTATAACACCAGAAGAAGGTCAGATAATCCTTGATGATATCCACGCGGGGACCTGTGGTCATCATGCGTCCTCTCGGACCATTGTGGCTAAAGCATACCGAGCGGGATTCTACTGGCCAAGGGCGAATGAAATGGCGAAAGAGATAGTCGACAAATGTGAAGGATGTCGGTTTTACTCCAATATGTCGCACAAACCCGTGTCAGCCCTGAAAACCATTCCACTCGTCTGGCCCTTCGCTGTTTGGGGACTGGACATGGTTGGACCACTGAGAACGGGCAGGAGCGGCTTCACTCATGTGCTAGTAGCAGTCGACAAGTTCACCAAATGGATTGAAGCTAAGCCTATCAAGAATCTTGATGCTTGCACTGCTATCAGTTTCATCAGAGAGTTGATATTCAGATATGGAGTTCCGCACATCATCATCACTGACAATGGGTCAAACTTCGATTCTGACAAATTCACAGCCTTTTGCGCCTCTCAAGGCACACGAGTCGACTACGCTTCAGTCGCTCACCCCCAGTCGAATGGACAAGCGGAAAGAGCAAACGACTTAATTCTCAAAGGACTAAAACCCCGACTGATGTGCGATCTCAAGCACGCAACAGGTGCATGGGTCGACGAGCTTCCATCAGTTCTTTGGGGATTGAGGACAACCCCGAACCGATCGACTGGAAGAACCCCATTCTTTCTGGTCTACGGAGCCGAAGCAGTTTTGCCGAGTGACCTGCTTCACAACGCACCCCAAGTCGAGCTCTACTCTGAAGATGAAGCAGAACAAGCCTGGCAGGACGCAGTCGACCTCCTGGAAGAAGAAAGAGAAATGGCCATGATCCGATCGACCATCTATCAGCAAGACTTGCGTCGATTCCATGCCAGAAATGTGAAGAGTCGAGCCTTCCAAGAAGGAGACTTGGTCCTCCGAGTGGATCAACAGAAACCACACAAACTCGCTCCTACTTGGGAAGGTCCCTTCATAGTCACCAGAGTCCTCCACAATGGAGCGTACCACCTTTATAATGTCGATCGTCAGATTGATGAGCCACGAGCCTGGAATGCGGAGCTGCTCCGCCCCTTTTATACTTGAATTCTCACTCGGATGAGATGTAATAAAAAAAACTTCTGTAGTTTATTTATCAAAGACAAGAGCATTATAATTTTCCCAGTGATTGTTATTGTTTTTGTTTGCGTGAGAAATCCCCCAGTGGGTGGCTTAGCTGCGAATCCGTTTCGCCTAAGTGTTTGAAAAATAATTTCCTACCGAGTGGTGAGCCAGCTTCTCACTCGGAGGCTTAGCTGCGAACCTGTTTCGCCTAAGTGTTTGAAAATCCTACCGAGTGGTGAGCCAGCCTCCCACTCGGGGGCTTAGCTGCAGTCCAGTACTCGCCTAAGTATTTGAAAATCCTACTGAGTGGTGAGCCAGCCTACCACTCGGGGGCTTAGTTGCAGTGCAGTACTCGCCTAAGTATTTGAAAATCCTACCGAGTGGTGAGCCAGCCTCCCACTTGGGGGCTTAGCTGCAGTCCAGTACTCGCCAAATATTTGAAAATCCTACCGAGTGGAGAGACAGCCTCCCACTCGGGGGCTTAGCTGCAGTCCAGTACTCGCCTAAG
>NC_041386.1:492921532-492922203 GCF_002162155.2 Triticum dicoccoides | reverse complement strand
CTAAGTATTTGAAAATCCTACCGAGTGGAGAGCAACCCTCCCACTCGGGGGCTTAGCTGCAGTCCAGTACTCGCCTAAGTATTTGAAAATCCTACCGAGTGGAGAGCGACCCTCCCACTCGGGGGCTTAGCTGTAGTCCAGTACTCACCTAAGTTTGAAAAATCCTACCGAGTGGAGAGCGACCCTCCCACTTGGGGGCTTAGCTGCAGTCCAGTACTCGCCTAAGTTTGAAAAATCCTACCGAGTGGAGAGCGACCCTCCCACTCGGAGGCTTAGCTGCAGTCCAGTACTCACCTAAGTTTGAAAAATCCTACCGAGTGGAGAGTGACCCTCCCACTCGGAGGCTTAGCTGCAGTCCAGTACCCGCCTAAGTGCGAAACACATCCCAATCCGCAAGGACGACGAGGTGCAGGTCGACTGCCACCTTCTCCTTCGGAGCTTCGCCACAAATACAACGTGCGCTCCATCCCAATCTGCAAGGACAACGAGGTGCAGGTCGACTGCCACCTTCTCCTTCGGAGCTTCGCCACAAATACAACGTGCGCTCCATCCCGACCCACAAGGACGACGAGGTGCAGGTCGACTGCTACCTCCTTCTTCGGAGCTGCGTCACAAATACAAAAGTTGTCTCGAGTGAAGAACGAGTTCCACTCGACGGAGAATTCATGAAG
>NC_041386.1:492905443-492921387 GCF_002162155.2 Triticum dicoccoides | reverse complement strand
ACATCCCAATCCGCAAGGACGACGAGGTGCAGGTCGACTGCCATCTTCTCCTTCGGAGCTTCGCCACAAATACAGCGTGCGCTCCATCCCAATCCGCAAGGACGACGACGTGCAGGTCGACTGCCACCTTCTCCTTGGGAGCTTCGCCAAAAATACAACATGCGCTCCATCCCAATCCGCAAGGACGACAAGGTGCAGGTCGACTGCCACCTTCTCCTTTGGAACTTCGCCACAAACACAACGTGCGCTCCATCCCGACCCGCAAGGACGACGAGGTGCAGGTCGACTGCTACCTTCTCCTTCGGAGCTGCGCCACAAATACAAAAGTTGTCTCGATTGAAGAACGAGTTCCACTCGACGGAGAATTCGTGAAGATATTCAATGATAAACCAAGTTCAGATAAATCCTAAAGGTTCCAGACCGTAGATCGAAGTGCTCGGGCATTCAGCCTGAAAGAGTTTAACGGTTACAAAAACCACTCGTCATTCTGAGGCAAATTTAAGGTGGGGCATAAAAGTTTGTTCACTCCACAGGAGGAGGACTGGCAGGCTCGACGAACTCGTCCAGGTCGACGCCGTCGGTGATCCGAGTGGCTGCAGCAATAAAAGTCTCCATAAAAGATCGGAAGTCATGCCTCTGGGTGTTGGCGACCTTGATTGCTGCCAGCTTATCTTGTCGTACCTCCTTGCAGTGGACACGAACCAAAGACAGAGCCACGTCAGCACCACACCGGGCAGAAGATTTCTTCCACTCCTGCACTCGACCAGGGATCTCGTTAAGTCGAGTCATCAGAGACTCGAGATCATTCTGGAGCGTGGCCTCTGGACAAAGTGTTGTGTCGATCCGTGATGTGGCGACCTTCAGTCGAGCCAAGTAGTCCACAACACCGTTGATGCGGGATTCCAGTCGGAGCAGATTCATGGCAGTTTCATCTTTCACGGGAGAGTTGATGGGGTCCAAACCTGGCTCAATCCGCCCAGTCTCCTCCTCGAAGTTCTGGCAAAACTCTGCATTCACGATCCAAGGATAAGTCAATTTTCGTATGCTGAGTCGACAAAAAAAACATCAGTCGGAACAAAATGTATACCTTCAAGCTTGATGAACAACTTCTTGGCAAGGCTCCTCAGATAACTCTCCAGATCGTCCCTCCTGCGAGCGATGCCTTCCATCTTCTCGTACAGGTTGACATTGTTTTTCTTCAAGTGTGTGCACTCCTTGTTGGCTTCGTTTAGGGCAAATTTCATCTTGGCGTTCTCTTCTTCCAATTGGCCGACTGAAGCCACTTTCTGTTCAGCCAGAGCGGTTCTGTCGTCAGCTTTCTTTTGAGCAGCAGCCAAATCCTGATCCTTCTTCGCCAGAGCTTCGTTCAGTTTTTCTGCAAAAAAATGGTGCTTGATTCAGAAAGAGCGGAAGAGTACTCAAGCCTAAGACAAACCATTCGACAAGCTCGTCTTACCATTGGCGTTGTCCTTGGCCTTTTGCAGCTCTGTCTTGGCCAATTCCAAGTCAAGGTTTAGCAGGATCTGCTGTTTCTCCAAGTCAGCAAAGTGAGCTCCAAGATCGCAAGATTTCTGCAAACAGGGAGGGGAAGTTATTTTACAGCGAAAAACGACAAAGACAATCAATACTAGGACTATGGTCGACTGCCCGCAGTCCACCATAGTCTCGGGGACTACACCCAGTGGGTGCACTTTGCGTGCCCCCACCAGTTTGGTTTACACTCGGCACAGCCAGACCAGATCGAGCGAAAAAATCAAAATACAAAGACTACAGTCGACTGCCAGCAGTCCATCGTAGTCTCGGGGACTACACCCAGTGGGTGCACTCAGCGTGCCCCCACTAGTCCAAAAATTCAACCGACGCACCTAGTGGGTGTACAGATGCAAAGATTTTTGAAAAGAGAATCTCCAGATAGCATATCCTAATAGAACAAGCGGTGACCAGCTAACCCGAACATTGCTTTGGAGAGCCGAGCTGGCGTCCCGCACCATCTTCACCTTCTCCATCATAATGCCTGCCTGGCGTATGGCTTCCTTGGCAGCATTCACTTCATCCTCTGGTACATGATGGATCGCAAAAACTGAAGGTGGGTCGGCAGGAGCTTGAGCAGTCGACGAAGAAGGCAGGGCACTCGACAATGGTACGGCGAAGGTAACAGAACCCCGATTGGCATCACCAGCGTCCTAAACGGCTGGTTTCGCCATCGGCGTCGACTGTGGCACCTTGCTTGCAGGAGCTTTCCTATTTTTCCTCGTCAAAGGCCTCTCAGGCTCTTCATCATCATCATCGGGGAGGTCAATAATGTTAGGAGTTGTTCAAAGATCAATCGCCAAAATCACATCACCCAATGGTACACATTGCAGTTGAGTCGACCAAATAAAGACAGAATGACAGAAATCATACCCAGATTGGAAGTGACTGCATCCTCCATTACCTCATCCTCATCTCTGTAAGCTGAGGTCCCGGAAGTAGCAGCGCTGCCAGTTCCAAAGTTCGTCTGGTTAAATCAAGAAAAAATAAACAACACGAAGCGTCGAGTGAATACAAAGGGAGACACTCACGCAGAAGCGACAGGGATGTCAATCTTAATCTTCGGCAACGCTTTCCGAGGCTTCTGCTCTGCAACTTTGAGATGCTTTGACACTTTTTCAGTTGGGGTTGGTGAAGATGTCCGAGGACGCTTTGAAGACTGGCCAGTCTGAGCGATCGCCTTTTCACGTATGCTCGGTCGTTCTTGGTCAAGCTTGGATCGCCTCTCCCTGCGAGGAGGCGACTCGACTTCTTCTTCGTCACTTGAGTCGTCGCTTTCTTCGTCCTCTTCTCTGTTAGAATGCCATTCGCCATTGTCGCCGCCGCTCGCCTCTCCTTCCAGATCTTCCTCTTGCTGTCCATTGGGCACTGAGTACATTTCGATAAGGGCCTGAAAGAAAGCAGGAAGAATAAGGTCAGTCGACGCAGTATAGACAGCTGCGTGAGTGAATTCAGATTATAATCAAAAGCTTAGAATCGAACCTTTTCTGGTTCGTGGGACTGGTCGAATGGAGGAACTCTCCTGGCTCCCCTGGGATTGTCCTTGTTTCCGGTAATGCCCGACAGCCACCCCTCCAGTGTGCCGTCATCGACCTCCTCCGGGTGAATCTGAGTGGTGTCGTCAAGACCCGAATACATCCACATCGGATGGTCTCGAGCTTGAAGAGGCTGGATGCGCCGCCGAAGGAAAACCTCCAAGAGATCCATACCAGTGACCCCGTCATGGATAAGCTGGACCACTCGTTCGACCAGCACCTTAACTCGCGCCTTCTCCTCTGGGATCACCTTCAAAGAGGAGGGTTTCCTCGCTCGGTCCATGGTAAAAGGAGGGAGGCCAGTCGACTGCCCTGGCGTCGGTTGGTCTTTGCAGTAAAACCAGGTCGACTGCCATCCGCGAACCGAGTCGGGAAGAATCATGGCCGGAAAGGAACTTTTCCCTCTCATCTGAACACCAAGACCCCCACACATCTGAATCACTTGTGTTCTCTCGTCACTCGGATTGGCCTTTTTCACCGTCTGAGAACGACAGGTGAAAATGTGCTTGAAAAGACCCCAGTGAGGCCGACAACCCAAGAAATTCTCGCACAAAGACATGAAAGCAGCGAGATACACGATTGTGTTGGGACTGAAGTGGTGGAGTTGTGCCCCAAAGAAATTCAGAAATCCCTGAGAGAAAGGGTGAGGAGGCAAGGAAAATCCACGGTCGACGTGGGTGGCAAGGAGAACGCGCTCACCCTCCCGAGGTTGCGGCTCGGATTCCTTCCCCGGAAGATGCGCCGATCCATGGGGGATCAGTCCTCCGTCGGCTAGGTCGTCGAGGTCTTCTTGGCGGATCGCCGAGCGGATCCAGTCGCCCTGGATCCAGCCCTTCGGCAGGCCGGCTCGTGAGGAAGATCCACCCCGACTGGTCGCCTTCCCCTTCGCCTTTGCCGTCGCCTTCTTTGCCCGCTCCAAAGCCGCCGTCTTCTCCTTCCCCATCGTTGCCGGTGAGACGCGTACAGAGCGGCGGCGCTGGGGCGAGAGCGAGCGCGACGAAGAAGCCTGAAGAGGAGAAGAGGAAATGAGAACGCACTGTTCAAGAAACCCCGGTCCGACGCCTTATATGAGGTCGCTTCTGAGTGGCTGACTGGTAGGCCCGGATGATCCTGTCAAATCCTGTAACAATCACGCACGCGGTACGTGGCGAAAAAGGTGGCACGGAGATCGAGGCGGCTCCGCCCTATCCCATTCGATTACTGCGGCCTCCCCCGTCTCACGCGCTTCCCAAAATTCGAATCCCGCAAAATCTGCGGGCAGCAGAACAACTTGTTAGATGGAAGATCTCCTCCACACTGTCACTCGGAACTTTTCAAGTAAAGAAACTCACTCGACAAAAAACTAAGAATGGATCAAGGCGACTGAAAAGGAAGTTGCTGTCATCACTCAGGTTCATTGATCCGAAACAAGATATGCTCATGGCATGAAAAATGAGTCGGAGAAGTTCTCAACTCCTTCCCCACTCAAACCTCGATCCATTCGAGGGCTAATGATGAAGCTATGTACCTAGGGTAGGGTCATGGACCTGTCCTTACTGCCCTACCCAAGGACATCTCTAGAAGAAATCACCTTTAAATCGACTTGGAGGTGTTCCACTCGACAGACTCGAAGACACTCGACCAAGAAGCAATCACTCGACCAAGATCCAACCACTCGACGGCCAGGAGACCTAAAGTCACTCCGCACGCTAACGGTCGGTCATTAAGTAGCTTTTATGGTCATCATAGCACTTTATCAGGGGCGTTACCAGTAACGCCGGACCTTAATGTATTTGAAACCCTGCATAACTGAGGGCCGGAGGGGTCTGGCGAACTCTATATAAGCCACCCCCCTCCTCAGTGTAAAGGGTTCGCACCCCTGTAATTCATACACACATAATCCAGTCGACCGCCTCCGGGCTCCGAGAAGTAGGGCTATTACTTCCTCCGAGAAGGGCCTGAACTCGTAAACCTCGTGTGCTTACAACTACTCCATAGCTAAGATCTTGACTCTCCATACCTACCCCCCTACATTACTGTCAGACTTAGAACCACGACAGTCGGTGCCCAATCCTCAGTTGGATCAGACTGAGCTGCTACCGCTATCAGTGCTAGAGCAATTGCCGGTGCTCGATCCGTTGCTGAAGGTGGTACCGATGTGTGAGACAGCGGCGATCGTGTCTGGTCTGTTATGATCAGCTTTCTAACTTGACTAGGCTCCGTGACCGTGATCCGTTTTTTCTTCATTTCTTTTAAACATGAGACGGACTAATTGTGGCGTTTTTGTTAAACCAAACTGTAGTTCATCATAGGGATTCAACTTTGTACTCAGACAACAAACTGATCCAATTTTTTCTAGTAATATAAGTGATGGACAGTGCCTTCGTTACTGACACGACATAAGAAGTGAAACCTACAAAAATAGCCATCGTAGAGCAAACCAAACAGTTTATTCTGTGATGAATGTCACATGGCAAAACCTGCATAGTAAAATTGCAGGAAAAGAAAGAAAAAATGACATTAAATCAATAAGATTTAGACAGTAAATCAATAAGATTTACTTGATGTGACACGAGTGAATCCTTACCAGGAAATCACTATGTTGAAGTACTAAACAGACGATTGTTCTTCCAACTACGGGTGGCATGCAGGGGCCCCGCCTACTCCCACAAGCAGGACAGTCCAAAGGTCGTGACAAATTGTATGGACCGAACTTCCATGGGACTAGAAATCCTGGTGGGTGCGATAAACCCTGCAATGCATACAGATATTGAAGTGTAACCATAATTGATAAATCGTCCTCACAAAAAACATGATTTGGATACTTCAAAATATACAGACTGAATTGAGTGGACAGACATTAACATAGACCGTTCTCAGGACTGACACCACACCGAAAGCGGCAATACTAATAAACAATACAGGGTTCACAAACACAAATCAAGTACTGAACAATAGTACTTACTACAGACAAGCAAAGTTGCACTAATTAAACTCTGCAGACTATTTCTTGCCACCGACCTACGCGATGAACCCCGCATAACTGACTAGGCCATGGACTTCTTGAGAGATGTCTACATGCACCATCACCATCTCGTCAACCTTGGAGAACCTAACAGAGTGGTCTTTCCACTCATAAACATGATGATGAAGACAGGCCGCATCAGATTTGTTGGGAAGCTTTACAAGAACCACACCCTTCGTAATCGAAGGCACAACCAGGAAATTGTTGTGGTCAAGTACAGCCTCGAGAACATGCCTGACAACAATGCTACATGAAAATACTAGTTCAGGACACGTGGCGAGAAGGACACAGTAGCTGGCTAGTTTAGCAGTAGAACTCATCCTCAGGTCTTCCAATTCACACGGCATGACTTTGAGAACTTCATCTCCACCACGGACCTGGTTCTAATTCAAACAGAAACCATATTTTATTACTACCTCCGTTCAGAAATATAAGATAATTTTCGATATTATACTCCATATATGGCTACATATACGCACAGAAATGAGTGAACAAAGAGACTAGAACATGTCTTCAAAGGCATGAGAGCAGAGGGATTACTTGCAATATCCATAACATAAGTTACTGAGGCAAATATACCCTCTTCAAAGGTAGCAATGATGTTCATAAAGTACTCCCTCCGTCCCAAAATTCATGTCTTAGATTTGTCTAGATACGGATGTATCAAGTCACATTTTAGTATTAGATACATATGTATCTAGACAAATCTAAGACAAGAAATTTGGGACAGAGGGAGTAGTTGAAAGTAATCTATAAGAAATCAGTGTCAACCTCTCGCGTGTTTTGGTCAAAAGAGGAATTTAGAACCGTCATTTGGCACACAAACATCACATGCAAGATCACCCAGAAAGTTGTACAACTAGTACTAGTACTGCGTGTTAGATGAAAAAACACGATCAAGATCGAGAAAAAGATCGTCAAGAAGAGATATTACCTGGACTTGCTTAATGAGGGATCCCGGAGAGGGGGGCTTGGACAGGGCGATGGCTTTTCGCTTGTCTGCGGTAGTCTCGACGGGGTGCTTGCGCTTCTTCGTACCATGAGCCTCGACGGTTTTGGCCGGAGCCATAGACATCACTTTGGCCGGTGCTCCGGCGTCCATCAAGAAACTGTTAAATAGAAATAAAAGAAAAGAAACCATAATCACAAACCCAAAAGAAGAACAGAGATGGAGTTATAGGATCAGTCTCGGGGTTGCAAGACCGGGCCTTGGCCAGAATCAACACCATTGATGCACTCACCTTTCCTTCTTTGGGAGAGAAGAACAATGGCAAAAGCAGGTCGGGGTTTTCTTGAAGAAATGAGGAACAAGATGAGGGAGAAGCGAGTGGGTAGAGAGGAAGCTGAGAGAGAAGATTGAAATGATGGTTGCTTCGTCCGTCCAACTTACTGTTGGAAAGGAGGGGGTTTTGTGATTTGACGACTCATTGGGCATTACTGCGGCGCTTCGATCGGGGTAGTCTACCGTCACTCTACTACGGAGTAATTTAGTGCATGGCTGGTGGACCCCAATGCTGGCTGTCCCAGACGTCGGCAAAAGTGATTAATTTAGTGCATGGCTGGAGGAGGATCCGCACGGCAGAGCGTGTCCACCATTTTTCTGAAGAAAAAATTATTAGAGCAAGCGTTTCCACTCTTACAACGGAGGAGTGTGAAACACGGCAGCCACTTGAACATACACAGTGCTCCTACTACTAGGCATGTGCAGTGGTTCATACGTCAGTACTACATAATCTTGTTGCTAGTGTAGTAAGATATGACGACAACAAATGATGTTGTGCGCATGTCAACTATATGAACAATAATGTAGTAACATAGTACCGCTTTTTCGACTGTCCGGTCGAGAATGAACGGTGAGATGAATGTTAACAGAACTAGGTCTACAGTGCACGGAGAGTACGGTGCTATAGTACTCCATGAAACATGAACCATATGAAGCACGAATAGTGTTAGGCAGGGTGTATGAAGGGTACACGGGATGGGAGCAAAAGTTCCCTTCTCGACCCACTTTTAGGTGTTTGGTAGAGTGCATGAAGGGTGCATGAGTCCACACTAGTAGGTTAACGCAAATACACGAAGAGGAAACAACTACTCCCTCCGTCCATGAATAAGTGTACTTCTAGCTTTTGTCTTAAGTCAAAGTTTTAAAACTTTGACCAACTTTATTGGGAAAAGTAGCAGCATTTATGACACTAAATTAGTATCACTAGATTCATTTTGAATTGTAATTTCATAATATATCAATTTTATGTCATATATGTTACTACTCTTTTGTATATATTTGGTCAAAATTTTAAAACTTTGACTTAGAACAAAGGCTAGAAGTACACTTATTCGCGGACGGAGGGAGTATATTGAGATGAGAATGCAACCAAACACACCCACACGCTTTGTGCTACAGTGACAGATCTGCACCGTCTGAGTTTGATCCAACGGTCATGTTGCGCCGAGACATGGACATGCCCATGCAGAGGGCGCCTAAACACTAGCGGTGGAAACGAATCGGATGCGGATCGGATAGTGCTCTTGCCACTTCCATTTTCATATTTTCAAAACGAATACGAATCCGAATACGAATGTTATCAGATACGGATGCGGCTCGGATATTATTCGAATACGGATACGTATCGGATATTTTCTTGATTCGGAACGGATACGAATAATATCAACATATTGCTTAAGTAAATTAGTCGATAGCTATGCGACCTGAAATAATCAACTTGTGACATACAATAAGTCAATGATAAATAGGTTTATGAATAAATACTATTGTAATGCATAATAATTTATAAGTTTAATCATATAAAGAGTAAAATTTGATCACTTATTTGGCTTTTATGTTGGATAATTGGAATATTGGGTCTAGAATTTTGAAAATTACCTCCCATAATCTTATTCGGATATGGATATATCCACTTCCATATCCATATTTGTCTCAAAATCTCGTACCATATTTATTTTTTATTTGTTTAATAAATTCGGATACGGATAATTTCCATTTCCATTTTGGTTCGGAGGCGGATGTTTCGGATACGAATAGGCATTTTCTCGAATACGAATATCGGATATTTTGGATTATCCGCTACCAATTTCCACCCCTACTAAACACCACCAAAGTCCCTCTACTTCTCGAGGCGCATGACGTTGGTGATGCAGAGGGCAAAACAGCTGAAAAGCAAGGCAATCTACAGGAAGGCAGAGGGAGCCAGCCGAGGAGCGGGGAATCTTTTGGTTTTCACCATGGTAAAACACCAGTCGACGACTTCTCACATCAAGGAGTAGTGTGTTTTACAGGCGGAGTCATCATGACTAATTGCTACCGCGCCTGCTCCTATCAATCAAAAAAATTAAAGATCATGCCGCGCCTGCTCCCGTCAATCAAAAATTAAAAATCCTGTCGCACCCAAACACCAGAGCAACGCTGCGGTGGATATTTAAATTTACCTACCGACAAGTAGATAAAAAAGGGGTGAAAAAACAAATGTGGCGGCGGCCTAGCTAATCGGTCGAACTAACCCAAATAGCTAGCCACCGTGCTTCACTGATGTACTCGGCGGGAAAGGTGGGCTTTCGTGATTTGATGAATCATTTACTTGCTTTGACGAAAACGCACGGTAGGGCGTCCCACGTCAGGAAGAATATATGCGTGCACCACCCTGTAGGACCCCGAAACCGCGCGGTAGGGTGTGCCATGTCTCGGCACGGAGGACAAATGTGCGTGTAAATATACTGTATCAGACGTAGTACCTATGGTTCGACCTCGGGACCCAACCAGTCGGTCGAAAACACCCCACTAGCCACACAGCTTCATCATGCTAACTTGGCACGGAGGATAGGTGTGGTTAGCTCTGTCTCGACCAGCCACAATGTCTCTTGTTCTAGGCGATTCTTCTATTTTCCAAGCTTTTTTTAGTTGCAATAACACCATGGCAAGCTAGCGCTGCTCTTCGTGTGTGCCCGTGCAAAGGTTAGACGATGGAGAGAAGAGAGAGATCGCAGACCTGGGACCCACCAGTAAGTGAGTCAACGGTCATGCATGTGTTGACGAGGCACTCCCTCTACTCTACTCAATGTAATACTATATAAAATCAAGTTATGGGACAAAGCCAACAACCGTTGTTGTTTCGCTTTGTAGTCCAGGTTGCCAATTCGAATCTCGTCTTTCAGATTTGTTAGTTTTAGGTCCAAATTTGATTAATGACAAGTGGGACCCCCGTGTGTTGTTCCGATATTTCAGTGTAGGATGGTTTTTTTGAACAAACATTTTGCGTGGTTAGACAAGTAATGGCACGAGTTACACGTATTTTGCAAGTTTACAAACAAAAATGACAGCGGCATAGAATATCACATCCACCCCGCAGCTTAGATGCTATGGTGATACGAGTTTTTACACCATTGGAAGTGAGATCCAATGGCTTGGGAGTAGTCTTTGTAATTATGCACAATTTCCAAACTATCCAAAGGTTTTTTTGAAAATAAAACATTCAGGCCTCGTGTGTGCCGCTGCATCTTGGATCCAACGGCTCCCCGTTGCTCATATTAGGTGCTCCCCATAGCTTAATTACCCGCTACGGTGATATGAGCATCTAGGTCGTATGATCAGTGACCAGATGGCACATGCGTAGTAATTGTACTTTCTGCACAATTCCCAAACTCTCTCAGCCGTATATTGCAAAAACATTCAAACCTCCTACTATGGGCCATTAGATCTCTGTGAACCCGTATCACCATAGAATCTACGGTGCGGGAGCACCTCATATTCTCCTGTGCGAGAAAACATAAGGTGCTCTCGCGGCTTGTATGCTACGGTGATACGAGCTTCGAGGTAGTTTGATCTGAGATCCAATGGCATCTAAGCAGTCTTTGTGCTTGTAAGCAGTGGCCGAACTCTTTGGGCGCTTTTCTGTAAAAAAACATTCGAACCACCGAGGAGGTGTTGGACAACGGCTCCGAAGAGCTTGTATCACCAAAGCATATAAGGTGTGGTAGCACATGATATTCTTACATACAGGAGAATATGATGTCCTCCTTCATCTTAGATGCTACGGTGATATGAGCTTCGAGGTCGTTGGATATGGGATCCAAGGGCATCTGAGTAGTTTTTGTACAAATTGTGTGCAATTCTCAAACTCATCAAGGTTTCCTATAAAAATGTTAAGACATCATGTGAGCTGTTATATCTTAGATCTACAAGCTCCAAGCAACTCGTATCGGCATATAGCATCTAAGGTATGGGGCACATGATATTCTCCCGGGGAGGAGGGGTGGGGGTGCACAACCAATCAGCGGTTGGGAGGGTGCGGACAAATATAATCTAAACAACCCTAAACAGAGCTTCACAATTTTATCTAAGGTCGAGGGGTTGACCCCCGACAATCATAGCTCCGCCTAATTAAACACAACATTTGCATGTACTGTAGTACTAGACTTAATATTCATTTTTTAGTTTCATGTTCATTTTAAATATTGAATTGAGGACCATGCATGTCTTATATTTTACTCCATTTGTTCCTAAATATTAGTCTTCTTAGAGATTTCAAATGGAATGGCACATACGAATGTATATAGACATATTTTAGAGTGTAGATTCACTCATTTTGCTTCGTATGTAGTCACTTGTTGAAATCTCTAAAAGACTAATATTTAGGAACAGAAGGAGTATTTTTGAATTCGTTTCATACATGCATGGTTTGGAAAAATAGATGCACTGTACTTATTGGATTTTTGTTGTGTTTGTGTGTGTGTGTGGTCATATGCTTGATACATAGAAAGTTTTCTCACCTCCATATTGTTCATCTTTTAAATTTGAATTTGCATTGAAAAACTTACTAGGGATACCATGAAATGTGAAATCCATGTTGAGATCACCATATCACAAACTCACTCTAATTCAACAACTCGTCATAAATCAATTACCACGTTGAGATTAGTATTTGCAAGGAAAATACGGGCATTGTAATACACATCGATTCATTCGGCAATTTAGAAGGTTCCTTTCATATTCTCGAATGGTAAGACCCAACGGCGTACCAGCCAGACCTTGACTCATGTTGATCCTAAAAAAACTGGGCTCGTGTCCTTCTGGTGGCCTGCGTGGTACGCACATTAGGCAACCCCAACCAGTCGAGCCTCCGCATTTCGAGTCGAAATATCTAGCGGCCAGAATTCCAGCCCTAGGAAATTCCCCTCATGTCCTCGGTCCATAATGACTACCAATGAACAACGGGGGGATGCTTTAGTAACTAGACAACGTTACCTACCGTGCCGAGCACGGTACAATTCCCTCGGCCGCCGCTCGCCAAGGTCACCCGTCAACTGCATTGCCTAGTACTACTACTACTACTACTACTACACCAGGATGAGCACAGAATTGAGCCCGTTTGTTCGTGCCTGGTACTTGAGTTAATATATCAGGCAATGCACTGGTACGGAGGGATTATCCTTTTACTCTGCATATATAACTTGTCTGAAGTCTAACTAAGCAAAATGTTTGACCAAATCCTTTCTTAAGAAATACAACGGGACAAATGTATGGCTTGAAAATTTATTGCATGATGCAGGTTATGATATTGTTTCAAATCCTGGATCTTAAATTTCAGAAAATCCAAAAGTGACCATAAATTCTTGAAACTAAGCATGGTCACGTGATATGGCACAAATATTACTTCGTAATTTTTTTCTTCAATTTGAGACAAGCTACTTATGACAAGTTGCACAAATGAAGAGCCAAGGTATTTTGGAACAAAGACCTGTCACGTTAAGGTGAACGCTTTCACTATTGAAACCGTGGGCGTTTACGTGCCGCCACGAGTCCCACTTCTCATCGGCAGGTGTCGTCCGAGCAAGCATGTGAGTCGACGGGAGGCGTGCAAGTAGACCGCTGCGCCGGCTGACAGGGAGGCATGCGAGAAGACCGGTGCGCAGGCTCGTCGGGAGCCGAGCCTTTTGACCAGGCTCTGACGCCCACCTTCGTCCCAACTGCTCTCACTTTTATTGTCGCCGGCACCTCAGTTTAAAATCAACCCCGCACTACCCGGTATCGCTACAATCTTCTCTCTTCCTCTCTGATTCTCCTGTCGTCTACCTCCAACCAGCCTGACCTAAACGTACGACATGCCGCATCACGATGGTCTTCCCTTAGTCTTCCAGTTTCTTGAGGAAGACACCCAGCCGGAGTCTCAAGAACATAAGGTGCTTTGGGATGAGCTTGAACTGGCCTTGCGGGAAGATGACGCGCATGTCCCCGCTCCCGTTCCGGCTTCCGTCGCCCCGACTGCGCTAACATCCATCCTCGTGGCATTGATGGGATGGGAGCCGCACATTGTCGCCGAGCTTGATGCCACGGGGTTCCACGAGGTCCCCGCCGACTTTCACGCGCCCGTGCACCTACCAGCGCATGCGCCTACGCGTGCACTGACGCGCACGCCCATGTCGGTGCCCGTGCACCTGCCAGCACCTACGCCTGTGCGTGCACTGACGTGCGCGCCCGTGCCGGTGCCCGTGCACAGGAATGTTTCCGCTGCGCCGTTGACAGCGCATATCCCTGCGCAGGTGCCAGTGCCCCCCTCAGCAGCATGGATGGCCGCCGTCGACCGCTTCCTTGCACCAACGCCAGTCGCCTCCTCCCGCCAGTTGACTCGCTCCGAAGTCCAGAACATTTTGGCCTTCCTTGAAGCTAGGCCAACGTCCAGGAGTACGCCAACAACGGCGCAAGGCGCCACCTTCGCCGTCGGTCCGTGGCCCGATGACACACTGAGCACGACAGAGGAGCCGCTTCCCACCGCAAAACGCCCCCACCGCCGCCGCGTAATCTAAATTTGCCATGAAAAACGTTCGGATTGCCATGCTTAAAATCCAAATGTTTATCATTTCTGTTTATTTTAGATCGATCGTCGTATAATTTAAAGTCGGAGTCAGACTGAACGGAATCTATGGTTTGATCGATTGAATGTTCTGCTAGAGCCGTATCAAATTAAATATAAAACGTCATCAAGCCACATGTATTCCTTGTCATCCAACGACCTAGACTGCTTCAATGTCGAGCGCTCAACACGTTTAACGTGCAGTTAATTTCATGCTCAAAATAGTGCTAATCACATAATAACATGCACATAATATCCTACTTAATATTCGCATGCACTTAATATACTTCCAAATTAACGTGCATTGCACGTACACACTGACTAGTGCTGCTAGTATGTGAAACTGGTGCCGTAACTTGTGAACTCGTCCAGATATGGTCAACGGCAACATCGCATGCGAGTTCTTCGTGTTTGCCCGTGTGTATAAACGCAGAAGGGGAGGAGAGAGAGAGCACACATGGAACCCACCAGTAAATGAAGGCGAATAGTACTAAAAATAATAGTACATGTTATCCATTAAATAGGTTGTGGTAATATAAAAACATTATGTGAACAAAGGGAGGTACAACAAACATTTTTGTTCTACGTATGTTGCCTATTGACGTGCGGCTTGAAGGCCCTGGTCGCATGTTCGATCCTCGTCCTTTATTTTTAAATTTGTATATGGGTCCAAATTTGTTTCATGACATGTGGGCCCCTCGGTGTGTAGTTTGTAGCACTTTAATTTGTGGGTCGAAATTTGTTCCATCCCAAGTGGACTATCGGTGTGTAGTTTTGTAGCTTATTTATAATAATTAAAGAGAACAACAGAGTTTTTTGCAATAATATCATGGTGTGACGTTGAAGGCGAGAAAGGACGTGCGAGAGAGCGATGACCGAGCCAGAGGGAAATCAACTAGGGGAGTTGCGGGGGTTGCAACGGTGTTTGGAGTAGTTGTGGGCCGAATGCTATGAAAATATAATCTAAACCAACCAGAATAAATGCCTACACAAATTAATCCAAGGTTGGGGTGCCTCTCGCAATGTAAATAGCTCCGACTTTGCGAGGGATGGAGAGGTAGCTTCAATGTGTGTAAGATACGGCGTGAGAAAGCGAGGTCAATCGAGAGACATATAGATAAAGAGACAAAGTGAGTGTGGTCCGACATTCATTGAACAGATATATATGCTCTGGAGAGATATTCTCCGATTGAGCTTTTGGCAAGGGTGAGGGCTGTAAGATAGAGCTTGAGAGATGATCCAGTCACAGACGTGTAGATATATTTTGTGCGTGGGAGGAAGCAAGGTCAATCGATCACATAGGGTCATCGTGCGATTGAAAGAGTGAGACGGGTTGGAGAGAGTGACCTAGATAGACAATGTGCGTGAGAGAGTATACAATGTGAATAGGTCGAATTGGGCTCAAACATGGTGATATATCGTTTTTGTCCGAGAAAGAGCGAGGTCAATCGAGACATACAAAAAGAGAGAGGAAGAGAGAGAGAGAGAGAGAGAGAGAGAGAGAGATTGCACGAGCATGGCCCGCCATGAGGTCGAAAGAGTGGGGGCGGCTTGGATGGACTGACCTAGATAGACAATCTGCGTGAGAGAGTATAGAGTGTGTCGATCAAGGCCCAAACAGGGAGATATATCATTTGTGTGTGAAAGAAAACAAGGTTAAACGAGACTTAGATAAAGAGAGCGAGATTGAGCGAGTGTGGCCCGCCCGTGCGGAAAAAAGAGTGAGACAGTCTCGAGGGAGTGACCTAGATAGACAATGTGCGTGCATGCGCACGAGAGGTTGGGGGGCTAGATAGGCAATGCATGTATTTAGCGCGAGAGGGTGAGAGAGAGAGAGAGAGAGAGAGAGAGAGAGAGAACTCGGCATGGGGTGCAATGGCGGGTGTGTGAGGTAAATACATTTGGTAACAGAGTGGAAGAGGGGGGTTGTGTAGTTGAGAGAGTTAGAGATAACGAAACATGGAGATAAAGAATGAATGTGTGTTGGAAACCGATAGCTTCCTAAGGTGGTTA
>NC_041386.1:492902084-492904198 GCF_002162155.2 Triticum dicoccoides | reverse complement strand
CGGCGCCTCGCCGCTGGCCCCTTGCCCCCTCGTGTTGGTCTGCTGCGGTGGCTGAGGCTGCGGGCGCTGCCGCCGTCGTCCACCCGCGCCCGCCGTGGCCTCTGCCACCCTCGCCCACACTCGCCGCGCCACGACGCCCCACCCGCGCCTGGCCTTGGCCTCCTCCTGGCCTCCCCTGCTCGGGTGCCCGGCTGGGTACGCCCGCCCCTGGGCGTGCGCCCGCTCGGGCCGAAAGCACAGCGCCCCGTGCCCGTTTGCCCGGCGCCCGCAACCCCCCCTTGTCCCAATGACAAATGGGGCCCACGCCCCTAAAAACGGAATTAAAAAGAAGGATTTAAAAAAAAGAAAATAATAATAATAAAATAAATAATAAATATAAATAAATAAAATAATTAAATAATTAATTAGTTAATTAATTAAAGAATTAATTAACTTAATTAATCCTGATTAGACTAACCTAATCATCTAGTTTAGTTAATTAATCTGTTAGGTTAGTTAAGAGTCAATGACGTGCGGGACCCACACGTAGTTGACCCAGACAGCTGCATAGTTGACTGCTGACGTCAGCATGTTGTCATGCTGACGTCATCATTTACTATTCTGGATAGTGTTAGATTTAAATAATTAATTAAATTCCAGAAATTAAAAAATCTTTAGAAAATCATATCTTTTAATCCGTAACTCGGATTAAAATATTTTCAACATGAAAGTTGCTCAGAACGACGAGACGAATCCGGATACGCAGTCCGTTCGTCCGCCACACACCCCTAACCTATCGAACTCGCAACTTTCCCCCTCCGGCTCCTCTGCCCGAAAACACGAAACGCCGGGAATACTTTCCCGGATGTTTTCCCCCCTTCACCGGTATCACCCACTACCGCGTTAGGGCACACCGAACACCGCGTATTGCCTTGTTATATTTTGTGATGCTTTGTTTGCTCTGTATTCATTATTTCTTCCCCCTCTCCTCTCCGGTAGACTACGAGACCGACGCTGCTGCTGACCAGTTCGACTACGGAGTTGACGACCCCTCTCTCTTGCCAGAGCAACCAGGCAAGCCCCCCCCTTGATCACCAGATATCGCCTATTCTCCTCTATACTGCTTGCATTAGAGTAGTGTAGCATGTTACTGCTTTTCGTTAATCCTATTCTGATGCATAGCCTGTCATTGTTGCTACCGTCATTGATACCTTACCCGCAATCCTAAATGCTTATTATAGGATGCTAGTGTTCCATCAGTGGCCCTACACTCTTGTCCGTCTGCCATGCTATACTACTGGGCTGTGATCACTTCGGGAGGTGATCACGGGCATATACTGTTTACTATACACTGTTACATTACCTGTGATGCTGTTCGGAGTTGGGGGCTGAAGGGGCAGGTGGTTCCATCCCGGTAGAGGTGGGCCTGGGTTCCCGACGGTCCCCGACGGTTACTTTGTGGCGGAGCGACAGGGCAGGTTGAGACCACCTAGGAGACAGGTGGGCCTGGCCCTGTTCGGCGTTCGCGGATACTTAACACGCTTAACGAGATCTTGGTATTTGATCTGAGTCGGCTACGAGCCTATACGCACTAACCATCTACGTGGGAGTAGTTATGGGTATCCCGACGTCGTGGTATCAGCCGAAGCACTTTAGACGTCAGCGACGGAGCGGCGCGCGCCGAATTGGACTGGAACGCCACTAGGCTAGGTCTGCTTTCGGCCGCCCACGCAACGTGCAGGTGTGCTCAGGGCGATGGGCCCAGACCCCTGCGCGCTTAGGTTTAGACCGGCGTGCTGGCCTCTCTGTTTTGCCTAGGTGGGGCTGCGACGTGTTGATCTTCCGCGGCCGGGCATGACCCAGGAAAGTGTGTCCGGCCAAATGGGATCAAGCGTGTTGGGTTATGTGGTGCACCCCTGCAGGGAAGTTAATCTATTCGAATAGCCGTGATCTTCGGTAACAGGACGACTTGGAGTTGTACCTTGACCTTATGACAACTAGAACCGGATACTTAATAAAACACACCCTTCAAAGTTCCACAGACAACCCGGTGATCGCTTTTCCGCAGGGCGACGAGGAGAGGATCGCCGGGTAGGTTTATGCTATGCGATGCTACTTGGAGATGCTACTTGGAG
>NC_041386.1:492901129-492902074 GCF_002162155.2 Triticum dicoccoides | reverse complement strand
AGATAGTACGAGACTTAGTATTGATGTTTCAATTCGGTGTACATTGTAAGATTTGAACTGAGGACCATGCATATGGGTAATTATTTTGAATTTGTGCCATACTAGGTTTCGAAAAGTAGACATTGACTCGATTTGTTGTGCTATTTTGTAGGTCATATGTTTGAATCCATCCAAAAGTTTTCTCACTACCATGGTGTTCATCATATACATATGAATTTGTATTAAAAAAGTAGCGTGGATACAGTGAAATGCTAAATCCACGTTATAATTGGAGATCGCTATGTGACACACACTCTAATTCAAATAACTAATTATGTGACACACACTCTAATCCACGTTAGCGTGGATACCATTTTGTTTTTTTCAAATAACTCCTCATTAATTAATTTATAGTATCTCGTTTCGAATGACTAATTATATGCAAGGAAAACACGGGCATGGTAATACATAAAGATTCATTTGCAAATGAAAGAAGATTCGTTTGCAGTCTCAAATCTTGTGACGCTCGGATAATTAGACTACAGTAATCCCAAGCTAATGATGCCACGTCACCTCCGTTACTGTAATTAAACTCACGTTGATTCGAACCCGATTCAAGTTCAAATTTAAAACATAGGCAAACAACAAAAGTTTCCAAACTTTAAAACTAAAATGTTCGGAGTGAACTAAATAATGCATAGGTAATTATGGTGGAGAAACCAAACTTTGATAAAGTGTTTAAAGGCTCTAAGATAATTAGAACAGTAGTTAAAACAATTAAATACATGCCTATTGAATTCTATAAAATATTAAACTATTTTATTTTCGGTTGAGGATTAAGGTGGCAGTAGTATATTTCTAAATACAAATTTAGGTGCTAGTGTGTATTTTGATAAAACTGTAATAAAAGGGGACTTAAAATAAAATAGAAAAGAAACAGAAAACAAGCAAAAAAAAAAGGGAAGA
>NC_041386.1:492900460-492901119 GCF_002162155.2 Triticum dicoccoides | reverse complement strand
TGTGACGCCCGGATAATTAGACTACAGTAATCCCAAGCTAATGATGCCACGTCACCTCCGTTACTGTAATTAAACTCACGTTGATTCGAACCCGATTCAAGTTCAAATTTAAAACATAGGCAAACAACAAAAGTTTCCAAACTTTAAAACTAAAATGTTCGGAGTGAACTAAATAATGCATAGGTAATTATGGTGGAGAAACCAAACTTTGATAAAGTGTTTAAAGGCTCTAAGATAATTAGAACAGTAGTTAAAACAATTAAATACATGCCTATTGAATTCTATAAAATATTAAACTATTTTATTTTCGGTTGAGGATTAAGGTGGCAGTAGTATATTTCTAAATACAAATTTAGGTGCTAGTGTGTATTTTTATAAAACTGTAATAAAAGGGGACTTAAAATAAAATAGAAAAGAAACAGAAAACAAGCAAAAAAAAGAAGGGAAGAACCCCCCCCCCTCACCTGGGCCGACTGGCCCAGCTGGCCACCGCGCCCCCCCCTTGGGCCTCAACCCATCTGGCCTACCCTGGCCGGCCCAGCTGGACCGGCCCACCTCACCCCACCTCACCTACTAACCCACCCAGGAGACACCGAACCCTAACCCACTCCTCCCACTCCCCACGTCTCTCCTCTCCTCGTCCCGATCTGGATCGGGTA
>NC_041386.1:492895129-492899879 GCF_002162155.2 Triticum dicoccoides | reverse complement strand
TCAATCTACTCTCTTCTACATGCTGCGAGGCGGAGGCTGCCAGAAGCGTAGTCTTCGATAGGATTAGCTATCCCCCTCTTATTCTGGCATTCTGCAGTTCAGTCCACTGATATGGCCTCCTTACACATATACCCATGCATATGTAGTGTAGTTCCTTGCTTGCGAGTACTTTGGATGAGTACTCACGGTTGCTTTCTCCCCCCTTTTCCCCTTTCCTTTCTTCCTGGTTGTCGCAACCAGATGCTGGAGTCCAGGAGCCAGACGCCACCGTCGACGACGACCCCTACTACACCGGAGGTGCCTACTACTACGTGCAGCCCGCTGGCGACGACCAGGAGTAGTTTAGGAGGATCCCAGGCAGGAGGCCTGCGCCTCTTTCGATCTGTATCCCAGTTTGTGCTAGCCTTCTTAAGGCATACTTGTTTAACTTATGTCTGTACTCAGATATTGTTGCTTCCGCTGACTCGTCTATGATCGAGCACTTGTATTCGAGCCCTCGAGGCCCCTGGCTTGTATTATGATGCTTGTATGACTTATTTTTATTTGTAGAGTTGTGTTGTGATATCTTCCCGTGAGTCCCTGATCTTGATCGTACACATTTGCGTGCATGATTAGTGTACGATTGAACCGGGGGCGTCACAAGTTGGTATCAGAGCCGACTGCCTATAGGAATCCCCCTTCCACACTCCTTGGCCGAAGTCAAGTCTAGTCACTATAAAACTTTTACTAACATGGCTGTGAGCCTTACGGGCCCACGTCGCCATTGGGTGGTACTAGGATCTTTTACTCCTCGACCTTTGCTCTGGGCCTCTGATCTCTCCTCTATTCGGGATAAATGAAGTTTACCAAATCTAACATTAGGATCTCGTTATCACTTTCGCCCGGAGGGCCCCTTATTACGGACGATCGTCTGCTGCATGTGAAGACCCCTGAAGATACTCTCCGTTGTTAACCCGAGAACTTATGTTCATCGCATTTGCAATTCCCCTTCCACCGTTAACCCTTATGGATAACTACTTGCAGTTGTTATTCTTACATTCATCCCCAGTTGGTCTTGTTATTACCAGATACCTCGAAACACTCGTCGTTGTCTCGATAATCCTTGAGATTATCACCTTGCTGTTCCTTGACACCTGAATACCCCTATGGATAATTCTCGCACTTATCGAGTATCCGCTCATCCCCCAGTTGTTCATGTGTTTCACAATGGTCTTCGAAATACTATTTGATCCTCCAAAAATCCTCAATAGCTTATTGCTCTGCAATACTTGTCTGCTTGCATTATGGATGCTTCCCATTGGCAATATTCGTTAGTATCCTTAGGCATCGTCATTTTGATCCTATTGATTCAGCATGTGTGCGAATGCACACAAACATCTATCAACCCTTCTAAATTATCCTTCCGGCTCAGACATCATTTTTGAACATGAGCTGGTTCTGGACCAAACTATTTGTCGTCAATTGTGCCTCTGGTATATTCAACTTATCCATCCCTACTCAGAGCATTGCTTCTGATCCTTTGTTTTGGGGATCGAAATTCCTTTATTATCTAAGCATCGAATCCTTCCGATGTTCTATAATATGATGCCCGTGCATTCTTCTTCCTCTGGTTGAGTACCGATGCTCACGTCAGATCCCTTGTGGACCATCAAGTCCTTTGTTGGATTTATCTGACAACGCCCTTCATATTCAATAACCTTGTGAGCCTTTCCTCGGATACATAATGCCTTTGGTAAATTGTATCCTCTGCTTTTCTCAACCATGCTCTGCCATCGAGTTTGTGTTATTTACTCTTGAAACTTGTGGTATATGTTTCTAAGAAGCCCCTATGGGTTGAACATATGCGTTCTCTAAAACGTGTGAACCCGAAAGTTTTCACGAGTCATACCCTTCTGGTGCTTCACCAGACAAAATTTCAACACTACAACTTCATCGAACGTGAGAAGTGAATGAAAGGTTATGCATTGGAGAAGTGGGAGTCGACCTTGAACTTGTGTTCATGCCCATGGACGCGATATATATCCTATCATGAAAGCTTCTTGTAACAATAACTATTTCCTTGATAACTAACCTATGGTATCTGTGAATTGATCCCTTGCAACCGTGGTTCCGACCATGATTGTTCTTCTTTGATCTCATTTCTCTGATAAGTTAAAACAATTGTCTTCTATGGATCAATACACCAGTCCAACCTTTACTTTGATCTTGTGTCGAGTATTACTTTTTATGAGTTCTTCATCAAGTGCTACCTTCCCATCGATTCCAATTTTTCGCGGGCTCTGAGTTATTGAACACTCAAAGACACCGATAACTGAACCGAGTCCGCTCTACGGTTCAACAACTCTTCAGCAAGCTTCTATAAGTACGAGTTTGTTACCCGATCACGCCATTCCTAGCCTGTTTGGCTATATCGTTGTCGTGACGAATTCTAACGGGGCTACCTGGTCCTTATTTTCGGAGCACCAATTTTCGACGATGAACTAACCTTACGTCGATTGTCCTCGTCATACCCTTTCACCTTAAACAACAAGCTTGAGTTCGAGTTTGTGTCGTAACGGTGGTTCCAATAACCTCTTGCTTCATCATTCCTTTGACTTGATGTCGTCGCTGATTGACTACATCTGCATGAAATCTCTCGACAATTGTGTCGTGATCATCATCAACCTATGAGCTCTTCCAGGAATTCAATTGAATTCATGATGGGTAATACCATCCTTGCCCCTCGATGATTCCTGTTCTCATCGACCACTTTATTGCCTTCCGTTCAACACAACTTGTTCGTGTTTGGTGTAAACCTTGAGATCACTGCTACCCAGCAGTCGATCTTCCTTACCTCGGTAGTATTACCATCTCTTTTTGTCAAGAATGTGGTGAGAATTTCACCACCTCTTAATAATTCTTCGTAACATAATACTTCTTGCCATCTTTGTTCATTCCTTGGTCCCCGTATTGTTTTCAACCGGAATACCGACAATGGAGCTATGACGTGTGAATTCAAAATTCCTAACAACCCTATTGCTTTGAAGTGAATGGGAAATAGTTCATTCTAAGTCCTTCGCTAATTGAATCACCATTATGACATTGGTCGTGCAACCCAACCCATATTTTGGGCGCACCTTTCAACCAATGTTTAATTGTGTATGTTTTCCTCGAGCATACTTCCGTATATCATTTGATCTGACAAATGTTATCTCCTTGTTCACTTAATGGTGGAAATCCATCTTTTGGGAATCTCGGTGAATTGCCGTTGAGTTCACCAGACACCTCCTTGTCCTCTCCTTGGGTTAATGATGGACTCTTGTTAACGGAAATCACTTCGTAGTTCATTTCCCCGAGAATCTTACAATGCCATCTCGTCAATTTGCGTTGCACCTTTTCTTCTCAGGTATCCTAAGTCTGAGGTATCCTGACACCAATCGGATCTGAATCTCGGTCAGATATGATGGTTGGGACAATTTTCCAAGAGTCATGAAGTTGATCCTTTGATGACCCGGTAACACGATGTCATGCCTAGCACCCCCCCCCCCCCGGCTGGAGGACCTATCATTATAGATTCCTTTTCAGCAAGGTTATCCATTCGTCCATGAGGAAATTGTAAGACTTATTCTACAAGTTATTCCTGATGGATCCTTCTTGTTTCCATAGTCTGATCTTCACCTGATGACCATGTCAATGCTATCTCGAAGCATGTCTATGGTACTCTGATTTTCAACAAGACCATTTGAAGCCCAATGCTAAATGTTTCTTGCTCAATTACCCAAACACCGTAGTATGGGCAATGTCATGAAAATTCTCTCCCCTACCTAAAGAGTTTTCTACATTATATCCTGACATGGATATCATGCTCTGCTTGTCCTTGGGAAGGATATACCCCTGAAATATGTGTTTAAACACATTTTCCTTTCCATTGTTCTGTTTAATCTGATGATCATATTTTCCTTCCATTGTTGGTTTAGCCTTTCTTGTGAACTATATGATCTGAGCAGTAATATTCTCCTGCTTATGTAAACACCTCATTGAACAATTCTGTCAGTAAGACCCTGTTACTTTTGTTGATGACATTTCGGTATCCACCGATGGACGAGAACTTCGCCTACTGGTCCGCCTCGTTCAACGAGCAGGAAAATGGTTCTCTTCGTCCCTCGCCCTTGGTACCGACATTGTTGCCGACATAACTGACATGCTACCCTCTGACAGGCCTTGCTATCGCGATCGTACAAGATGTCAGCCCCCCCTTTCTACTTTTAACCCACATGGTGGGCCCATAACCCACAGTTCCACGGGATCGAAACCTGACTGTCCTGTACACCCCCCTATTCCCAAAGTTATTCCTCGCGCGTGGACTCGTATGTAATCCACGGGCCACTGTCCTAGTGGTCTATTCTGGTATCAGACGCAATACTTACTCTCGCTACTCTGAACCCCTTTCTCACTCTGGTTCAGGCTTCGAGCAACTATCTATCCGCTTGGAGCCTATTATGGTACCTTCGTACCTTACTCTCGAGGTATTTCATATGTTCAACTCGAGAGATAATCTTATACTAATTCATGGGTTAACCCCAGATTGTTTCCCTCAAAAGCATTATGTCGTAGTGAGCTGCCCCTTATCTTTTCGTAAGTACGATGGAGTTCCCGAAGAAATGATGACAAGTTTATCTTGATGCATCGGAATAAAGGACTGAAGACATCAACGAAAGGGATTAACTTCTTCAAGAAGATCCATTAGAATAACCAGAACTCCCCCCCCCCC
>NC_041386.1:492892595-492894101 GCF_002162155.2 Triticum dicoccoides | reverse complement strand
CGACGGAGCGGTGCGCGCCGAATTGGACTGGAACGCCACTAGGCTAGGTCTGCTTTCGGCCGCCCACGCAACGTGCAGGTGTGCTCAGGGCGATGGGCCCAGACCCCTGCGCGCTTAGGTTTAGACCGGCGTGCTGGCCTCTCTGTTTTGCCTAGGTGGGGCTGCGACGTGTTGATCTTCCGCGGCCGGGCATGACCCAGGAAAGTGTGTCCGGCCAAATGGGATCAAGCGTGTTGGGTTATGTGGTGCACCCCTGCAGGGAAGTTAATCTATTCGAATAGCCGTGATCTTCGGTAACAGGACGACTTGGAGTTGTACCTTGACCTTATGACAACTAGAACCGGATACTTAATAAAACACACCCTTCAAAGTTCCACAGACAACCCGGTGATCGCTTTTCCGCAGGGCGATGAGGAGAGGATCGCCGGGTAGGTTTATGCTATGCGATGCTACTTGGAGATGCTACTTGGAGATGATACTTGGAGGACATCAATCTACTCTCTTCTACATGCTGCGAGGCGGAGGCTGCCAGAAGCGTAGTCTTCGATAGGATTAGCTATCCCCCTCTTATTCTGGCATTCTGCAGTTCAGTCCACTGATATGGCCTCCTTACACATATACCCATGCATATGTAGTGTAGTTCCTTGCTTGCGAGTACTTTGGATGAGTACTCACGGTTGCTTTCTCCCCCCTTTTCCCCTTTCCTTTCTTCCTGGTTGTCGCAACCAGATGCTGGAGTCCAGGAGCCAGACGCCACCATCGACGACGACCCCTACTACACCGGAGGTGCCTACTACTACGTGCAGCCCGCTGGCGACGACCAGGAGTAGTTTAGGAGGATCCCAGGCAGGAGGCCTGCGCCTCTTTCGATCTGTATCCCAGTTTGTGCTAGCCTTCTTAAGGCATACTTGTTTAACTTATGTCTGTACTCAGATATTGTTGCTTCCGCTGACTCGTCTATGATCGAGCACTTGTATTCGAGCCCTCGAGGCCCCTGGCTTGTATTATGATGCTTGTATGGCTTATTTTTATTTGTAGAGTTGTGTTGTGATATCTTCCCGTGAGTCCCTGATCTTGATCGTACACATTTGCGTGCATGATTAGTGTACGATTGAACCGGGGGCGTCACAAATCTCCTCTCAAATGTAGGCGCACCAGGCAGACCAGGGTCGTGTTGTGGTGGTCGCGTGTGTCGTACGGTGGCTTAGCACCCAGCCACCCACCTAGACGATGCTTCGATGCCTTAAGGCACCTACCTTTGTGTCTATGACATGTGGGCCCAACAGGTGGCTGGCCCACATGTCAGTGACCCAAAGGCAGGTGCCTTTAGCGTCCCACCCACCCCCTCCCTCCCCCCTCCCCCCAAAAAAGGATGATGACAAAATAAGTTTGCGCTTCCACGTTTCGGATTGAAATATCTGGCGGCCCCAATTCCAGCCCTACAAAATCTCCTTTCTCCATCGTCCCATTCCGCGCCTAGATTGCTCAAATCCCTAATTCGCCGCC
>NC_041386.1:492889417-492891398 GCF_002162155.2 Triticum dicoccoides | reverse complement strand
CGTCGTCCACCCGCGCCCGCCGTGGCCTCTGCCACCCTCGCCCACACTCGCCGCGCCACGACGCCCCACCCGCGCCTGGCCTTGGCCTCCTCCTGGCCTCCCCTGCTCGGGTGCCCGGCTGGGTACGCCCGCCCCTGGGCGTGCGCCTGCTCGGGCCGAAAGCACAGCGCCCCGTGCCCGTTTGCCCGGCGCCCGCAACCCCCCCTTGTCCCAATGACAAATGGGGCCCACGCCCCTAAAAACGGAATTAAAAAGAAGGATTTAAAAAAAAAAGAAAATAATAATAATAAAATAAATAATAAATATAAATAAATAAAATAATTAAATAATTAATTAGTTAATTAATTAAAGAATTAATTAACTTAATTAATCCTGATTAGATTAACCTAATCATCTAGTTTAGTTAATTAATCTGTTAGGTTAGTTAAGAGTCAATGACGTGCGGGACCCACACGTAGTTGACCCAGACAGCTGCATAGTTGACTGCTGACGTCAGCATGTTGTCATGCTGACGTCATCATTTACTATTCTGGATAATGTTAGATTTAAATAATTAATTAAATTCCAGAAATTAAAAAATCTTTAGAAAATCATATCTTTTAATCCGTAACTCGGATTAAAATATTTTCAACATGAAAGTTGCTCAGAACGACGAGACGAATCCGGATACGCAGTCCGTTCGTCCGCCACACACCCCTAACCTATCGAACTCGCAACTTTCCCCCTCCGGCTCCTCTGCCCGAAAACACGAAACGCTGGGAATACTTTCCCGGATGTTTTCCCCCCTTCACCGGTATCACCCACTACCGCGTTAGGGCACACCGAACACCGCGTATTGCCTTGTTATATTTTGTGATGCTTTGTTTGCTCTGTATTCATTATTTCTTCCCCCTCTCCTCTCCGGTAGACTACGAGACCGACGCTGCTGCTGACCAGTTCGACTACGGAGTTGACGACCCCTCTCTCTTGCCAGAGCAACCAGGCAAGCCCCCCCCTTGATCACCAGATATCGCCTATTCTCCTCTATACTGCTTGCATTAGAGTAGTGTAGCATGTTACTGCTTTTCGTTAATCCTATTCTGATGCATAGCCTGTCATTGTTGCTACTGTCATTGATACCTTACCCGCAATCCTAAATGCTTATTATAGGATGCTAGTGTTCCATCAGTGGCCCTACACTCTTGTCCGTCTGCCATGCTATACTACTGGGCTGTGATCACTTCGGGAGGTGATCACGGGCATATACTGTTTACTATACACTGTTACATTACCTGTGATGCTGTTCGGAGTTGGGGGCTGAAGGGGCAGGTGGTTCCATCCCGGTAGAGGTGGGCCTGGGTTCCCGACGGTCCCCGACGGTTACTTTGTGGCGGAGCGACAGGGCAGGTTGAGACCACCTAGGAGACAGGTGGGCCTGGCCCTGTTCGGCGTTCGCGAATACTTAACACGCTTAACGAGATCTTGGTATTTGATCTGAGTCAGCTACGAGCCTATACGCACTAACCATCTACGTGGGAGTAGTTATGGGTATCCCGACGTCGTGGTATCAGCCGAAGCACTTCAGACGTCAGCGACGGAGCGGTGCGCGCCGAATTGGACTGGAACGCCACTAGGCTAGGTCTGCTTTCGGCCGCCCACGCAACGTGCAGGTGTGCTCAGGGCGATGGGCCCAGACCCCTGCGCGCTTAGGTTTAGACCGGCGTGCTGGCCTCTCTGTTTTGCCTAGGTGGGGCTGCGACGTGTTGATCTTCCGCGGCCGGGCATGACCCAGGAAAGTGTGTCCGGCCAAATGGGATCAAGCGTGTTGGGTTATGTGGTGCACCCCTGCAGGGAAGTTAATCTATTCGAATAGCCGTGATCTTCGGTAACAGGACGACTTGGAGTTGTACCTTGACCTTATGACAACTAGAACCGGATACTTAATAAAACACACCCTTCAAAGTTCCACAGACAACCCGGTGATCGCTTTTCCGCAGGGCGA